>NW_023996398.1:0-44715 GCF_015586225.1 Lucilia sericata | reverse complement strand
GAAAGAAAAGGTGAACACAGTTCTTCAAATCTTATGCAATTGTCCCGGCCCGGGTAGACTAAAAGCCCATTGTCGTGTATGGATGTCAAAAGAATACGTGACTCCCTCTCTGTACAATGTTCTTAAAGGACTTGTTTAGCATAACCTTACATTTGTACAAATTAACCTAACATTTTTAAAGTTTGCAATAAATATTATAGTTTGTTTCACATAACCTTACTTAACCTTAAAATTTGCAATAAATATTTTAGTTTTTCGGATTAATTCTATATCAAACTTATTTTTTTAGAAGTTATTAACAGTTTTAGCTCTTTAGTGAGATAGTGACTATTATGCAAATTTCATAATTGTAAAAAAAAGAAAACTTTACATTATAAAAGTGCAAATTTCCCTAAACATTTATACTCTCAATATTCTAATGACTTGTAAAAAATCAGTATGTACACCCTCAAAATCTTTTCTAAAGTCACTTAACAATAAACTATCTTTTACTTGCATTTGTTTTGGAACCAACAAAAAGAAATCTTTCAAGCAAATGTACATAAATTTTTTGGTAATTTTTTTCTCAATACATTTTTTTAATAAAAAAATTTTAATTTTTCTCTTTACATTTCTTACGCATTCAAGAAAACATTTTTTCATAAATCATAAAAAAAATCAAAATTATGGAAAATTGTTGCACATTTTCGATTTTGCCAATTAAATAAAGTTTTCATTCAGACTTGTACACAAACCCGCACACACATACATATGTATGTATGCATGTACGTATACAAATAATAGATACTAGATTTTAGCACATTATTTGCAATGTGATTATGTTTTTCGTTTTTTACATTTTTTGAAGGCAACAATCGTCCATAAGTACGAAATGGTTAAAATATACATACCTTAACATATGGTCATCGCCGACTGGACTGCGTAGTTGACCATCTTCACTGCCTGACATATCGTCGTTAGGCATATAAAGTGCAGTTCACAGATAAGCTAGGAAACGTTAACAACAGCAGGAAGGAAAAAGTATTCTTCCTTTGCAACAATTTTTGGGCTCAAGGGATGCTCCGCTAAGCGCGTCACCCGACCTTCAACAAACAACGAATTATTGAGTGGTGGTACGGCACACACACACGTCTTTGTCTGGCTGACAAAGGAATTTTCTTTTTTCAATTTTTCGTTTTTTTATCTCAAAAACTAGGCATCACAAATATATTCTTGTTTATAAAGTAACATTCAATATTGTATTGTAATATTCTTTATAGATTTTGTAAAAATCTTTAGGTTTCTTTCCAGAATAAATTCACAAAAATGTTGAAAATTTTGTAGATTTTCCGTCTGCTTACAATGAAAAGGTTATTTTTCTTTATCAATAAACGTTTATGCCAAAAGTGTCAAATCAAAAGCCCAGGGTTGTATTCCAGAGGCCAGTGCCGACAAATATTAACAGCGGTGACTTACAATCTGCTTTAAACGGTTAAGTTTTCAGTTATTTTTAAATTTTCAACGATTTTAAATAATTTAAAGCTGAAACCGAGAGATAAATAAGTGGGATTTTTATTTTGGGAAATTTGATTTAATTAAAATTTTTAGATCTAGAAACATTAAATATTCTAATGGTGTGTTATTTGGAACCCCGATATTAAGTGATATTTTTTGGTACTTTTATATTCTCTGGTACTTTTTTGCGTTTTTTATAAATTAAATCTAGAAACATGACAAATATGATTTAATCTCAGGAAATTGGTACCCTTAGGGTTCTCTAAATCTACTTTAAAATAATCGAAGAATAGACTTTTTTCCTAACAAAGTCGATAGATCGACTATTTTGTAAGAAAAAAGCTTTTTTCCAACAAAAGTTAAATAATTTTTATTTAATTATACAAATTTTAAAAAATTTCATACTTTTGCTTAGAACCCTACCATTTATGTTTTTTTAGTACTCGTTGGTTTGTGTCTAAACTTAATTGTATATTATGTTTTCTATCTACATTCTAAACATTGTACAGAGTTATTATATATGAAAATAAACAGAAAACAGAGTTGTCATATAATTGTGCCATATTTGATAAACAATGATGCTAATAAGATGTTTCTACAGAACAAAACGCAATAAATTAGAAGAAGTGTTTTTTTCGATTTTCTGTAAATTTGAAGTGTAAAACGTTTCGTTTTTATTCGTACATTCAAATTTATTTCTAATCCTTAATTTAAAATTGTGAAAAATAATGTTTCCATTGTACAATAAATTAGTAGACATAAAACCTTGTCTACTTAACGTTATAGCTTTAAAAATCGTGAAATCTTATAAACACATGGGAAATGAATCACTGAAAATAGTTAAACATTTTCATAATGTTGAAATATATAATTAAAAAGGTTATCTATGAACTGAGATGCTTAAGCAACAAATGTTATTAAAACAGAAATTCATGCAATGCTTGGTTTGTTCAAAAAGGAAAAACAATCCAAATCCATACTTTGTTTTGTACATCAAAAATACTTCGATTTATAATAAATATTAATAATTTTACACGTTTTAAAAAACCTCCATTTCAAAGCAAATGGAAAGAACCACATTAATAACAAAATCGCTTAAACTCACAACAAAAAATAGTTTATTAACCACACTGCTGCAGCCAACTTCACGCCATTTTACAGTTTTTTTCTGTGTGGCGTTCTTTTTTCTTTCAACATAATTTAATTTTACTTAAAAAAATCTATAATTTAATTATGTTAAAATTATAAATTTATACTTTTAAAACACAAAGAAAAGTGCAGTGCATATATGGAAAATAAAATAATTGCATAATATTTGTGATAATAAGTGTATGGCAGTGAAATAAGTTTGTAAGAAAAGAAAAATTTTCTATTCTATGTGTGATTGACTGTCCGGCGGCGGCAGAAGTAGAAAAGAAGAAAAAAAAAACACGCTCAGTGACAACAACAAAGAAAAAAAGTTGAAAAATTGTCTTAAATGTTATAAAACATGGAAAACTTAAAATAAGTGATAATTTATTTGCAAATATACGTTATTTTGTTGTGGGCAATTTGGATGAGGAGGTAAGTTCGAAAGTTGTATATATTTTATTGGTATTTTGTGGATAAAATTTCTCCATGATAAAGAAGAAAAAAGAAAGAAAATTGCAAAAACAAAAAAAATTGTGGCAAAGAACAAGAAAAGGCGCTTATTATGACATTAGGTTGACATTTGGGTGTTATTTTGTTGTTGTTTTTAAACACAGGGTGTTTGAGATACAATTAAAATATAAAAACAAAGAGTGATTTATAAGGTGATGTCAGTTTTTACAACAATAATAAAGTAAAAAAAATAAAAAACCGCGAAAAAATAGACTCTTTTAAGCTAAGTTTGTTGTAAATATAGATTTGTCGATATAAATTTTTTCGTTTATACCAAGCCAAGCTATTACCCTTTTAGCAACTTTTAGATTTAATATTAATATTTTTCATCCTAATTACCTACAGGTCGAGCAATTACTTAAAAATGGAGGTGCTCAATCGAAAATCTTCCTTTCGGATTTGGTTACCCATCTCATTTGTGCTCCAAATTATACCGAAGAAGAGCTGGTTATGAATTTAGATCTCTACACGGTAATACCCGTAACCGAACAATGGATTATACATAGTGCTAAATTGGGACGTTTGGCGTCCACCAAAGCCTTTGATCCCAGTGAAGCACGTTTAATGAAAAACATTTCCGCTGCCATAGTTAATGTAGCACCCAGTGATCGTAAACGTTTATATGCCATGTTAACCTATCATGGTGCCCAGGTAACTTCCAATTTTAGTGGTAATAATACCCATCTAATAGCGGGCATGGCAATGGGTCCTGTTTATACAAAAGCCAGTGCTTTGCCCAAGGGTAGTATGAATATTGTAACACCCGATTGGGTGGTGGAATGTTTAAGACAAAAGAAACTATTACCATGTGATATTTATCATCCGAGATTGCTGAAAGTGATAGAAAGACCAAAATTATCATTGCCCCCGATAACAGCAACTGCGCCAGCAAATACTAGCAGCAACACAGCCATGAATAATCCCACAAAACCTATACAACCCACACCACCGCCACTAATCACACCTACCACAACACAGCAACAACAACAGCAGCAGCAACAATTAACACCGACTCATACACCACAACCCACACAGCCTACAGTTGAACAGACATTATCCAACATTTTAGGTTTCGATGATGATCCTTTATTAGATAAAGCCACAGAATCATCTACTTCCGTCACCTCTCTAGATGCTGCCCAAAGTATTGCGAATATAAAGTCACAATTACAAGCAGCTGCTGTACAAATAACTGCCGCCAAAGATGTTAAGACTGCAACTAGTTCAACCGCAACTACCTCCTCATCTATAGCATTATCAGCATCATCATCATCAACATCCATAAGCACACCCACCACTCCCAAACATGAGATACCATCAACAGCTACAACTTCACCGTTTGCCGGAAATATGACTGCTATGGAATCAACAACAAGTAATTTACAACAATCGCCTTTGCAACAACAGCAGCAGTTGCCTTTGCAGCAACAACAACCACAACAACAAATGCAAACTTTAACACAGCAACAATCATTAACACAAACACAGATTTTACCCCAACAACAACAACAACAAAATTTAGCACAACAGCAGCAAACTCTACCCACACAACAACAACAAATTCTACAGCAACAGCAGCATCAACAACAACAATCACAAATAGTTTTTGTTAGACCTCGTAGTTTAAATCAACAGCAACAACAGCAGCAGTTGCAGCAGCAACAACAACAACAACCACCCCAGCAATTATTAGCTGGACCCACAACTGCTCAGAGCTTGGGTAATGTTTCTTCAGTGCCACCACAAATCATTCTGCAACAAAAAGTCATACCCAATGTGGCCAATTTACAGATACAGCAACAACAAACTCTTTCCCAACTACAACATCAGCAACAACAGCAGCAGCAACAACAGCAAAATATACAACTCCAGCATCAATTAATGCAACAACCCAGAACACCACAAACCCCCACCTCTTCAAATACTCCTCTACTAGAATCACGTACTCCCACACCTACCGGCACACCACAGCCACCCAGAACACCACAACCAAACAGTGGCAGACAAACGCCACAGGCACCCAGAACACCCTCTACCACACCACAACCCCAACAACAAATGCTAGGACAATCCCCGCAGCATAGTGTACAACAAATACAAATGTCACCTTCACATCAAGCTGCACACAACAATACCCCACAACAACAACAACAGCCTAGTCCACAATCCCAACAAATGCAACAGAATCAACAACCACAACAACAGCCCCAACAACAAACCATAACCATGTCACCCCAGATGCTGCATCAACACATCCTTAGACAACAGCAAAATTTGCAACAGCAACAACAACAATTACAGCAACAAATACAAAACGGTCAAAGTTTATCACCACACCAACAGGCACTCCAACGACAAATACAACATCAACAACAACAGCTAATGCAACAGCAATTACAATTGCAACAACAGCAGCAGCAGCAACAACAACAACAACAGCAGCAACAATTACAAATGCAGCAGCAATCACCTCGAATGCAGCAAAATCCCTCTCCTGCTCCCCAAGCTCCTTCACCATCTTTGAGTAACAATACACCCTCAACTGGTAGTGGTCTCGCTCACGCTATGATGCCACCACAATCACCAAGACAATTACAATCCCCTGCACCACAAATGACACCACCACCGCCTCCTCAATCACCTGGAGCGGTTGTTGGTATGCAAACGCAAAGTACCCTTTTGTCGCAGCAACAATTGAGACAGCAATTGCAGCAAGGTAGACAGCCGCAACAAAGGCAACAGCAGGTGAGTTTGTAAATTTTCACTGAAAATTTTAAATTTCACTAAAAAACATTTTCAAAATTAAAAAACAAACGAATATTTTAAATATAAATCCAATAATCCCCTAATAATTTTATTCAATTTCAGTCTCCACAACACTTAATGTCCCCCCAACCCTTCCAACAGCCCCAACGAGTCCAACTACAAATGCAGCAGATGCAACAGCAGCAACAACAGCAGCAGCAACAATCTCCCCAACATAGGGCCTCTCCATCGGCACCACCATCTCCGCAACTACATCAACAACAATCTAAATTGATCTCAAATCAAAAACCCATTGATCCTACAGACCCAGTACAAGTGGCTCAGATATTAAGTCGTTCAGCACCAAGTCCAAATCATGAGTCACTCATTATGAGAACACAACAGTTAAAACAACAGCAATTGCAACAACAACAGCAGCAGCAACAACAACAACAACAGCAACAACAACTAATAACAAGTCCTGTAAGTCAACAACAGAGTAGTGGTGGTGTTCAACAACAGCAACAACAACAGGGAAATGCTGCTCAAAGACAAGTGATTAATACTTCAACAGCTCAGGGTCAACAAATTATACAAAGTCATATGATGAATATTCATCAACAACAGCAACAGCAGCAACAACAAAAACAGCAAATGGTACAATTACAGCAACAACAACAGCAACAGATTTTGCAGCAAAAAACTGGTTTAATATCACCTCAACAGCAGCAACAGCAACCAACACAGATACAACAACAAGTTATAATACCACAACAACAGCAGCAGCAACAGTTACAACAACAGCAACAATTGCAACAGCAGCAACAAACTTTGCAACAACCCAACCAACAGCAATTACAATTTGCCAGTCCCACGTCCGCTCCCCAACAACAGCAACAACATGCTTCTAATATCAGCACAGTAACAGGCCCCGGAGGTGTTAGAATTATACAACAAACTATACAAGCACAACCGGGTTTCCCGGGCGCACAACAACCCCAACAACAACAAACACAACAAATTTTGCAACAGCGCCAAACTCAATTGCAACAGCAACCACAAATACAACAGCAAATCATAACACAACAACAATTGCAAAGTCCTCAACAACAACAACAACAAACGGGACAATTGCAGCAGGTACTTAACGCCAATGTGGGTGTGGCTCAAACTCCTCAAACACCCAATAAGCCGAAATATATTATTAGCCAGCAGCAATTTAATCAGTTAACACCCCAACAACAGCAACAGATTTTACAGCAAAATCAACAAAATCAAAACTTTTTCATAGTTAATCAAACAAACGTAACACAACAGCAGCAGCAGCAGCAACAACAGCAGCAGCAGCAGCATCAACAACAAGTAGGACAACAACAAATTATACAGCAGGTGGCACAAAATCCCAATCAACTTATCAAACAACAACAGCAGCAACCACCTCCTTTATATGCTCAAAGGCAACAGCAGCAACCACAAACACAACAGCAATTATTAGATTTGGAGGGTAATCTATTACAATCTCCTCAGCAGCAGCAGCAACAACAACAACAGCAGCAACGTATCTTATTGCAGCAGCAACAGCAAACACCCAATGTTTCCCCTCAACAACAGCAGCAGCAAATTGTTATTAATCAACAGATAATTAATAATCCTCAACGTTTGCAATATTTGCAACAGCAACAACAATTACAGTTTCAGCAAAAACAACAAATGCAGCAACAGCAGCAAGCTCCCAATGCTATTGTTGTAGGACCTCAACAACAACCAGTGCAACAGCAAATAGTACAACAACAAATATTGCAACAAAGTCCTCAACAGCAACCACAACAGCAACCAATTATCATACAACAAACCATACCACAGCAACTAGTGCAAGGACAACAGCAACAACAATCCATACTACAAAGTCCCCAACAGCAGCAACAACAACAAATTCTGGTACAACAGCAAAAACAATTACAAATGCACCAACAACTAATAGACAACCAACAGCAACAACAACAAATTATCTTACCACAACAACAACAGCAGCAGCAACAACAGCCCTTACAGCAAACAGTTTTAATACAACAACAGCAATTAAACCAACAAACTCCCACTCCACAATCTCCTCAACAGCAGCAGCAACAGCTAACACAACAGCATCAACAACAAATTCTAATACAACAAGAATCTCCTCAGCAGCAAACACAGCCACAACAAACACATTGGTCTCCACAAAGTCCGGCTCAGCAGCAACAACAGCAACAACAACCAGGAACCCCAGGCTCCATAACCGGCCTACAATCCCCCCTGCAGGGACAACAATCACAAATTCAACAAATCATACCACAGCAACAACAACCCCAGCAGCAACAGCCACAATTCATACGTACAGTACGCCCTGCTGGACAGTGGCAACAACAAGGTCTACCACCTGGCACTCCTCAACCACAAAGACAACTCATACAGCTGGACGATAAAACCCATGCTCATTTCATGTCTCTGGATCCCATTAAACGGGCTGAATACATTTCAAAACTACAGCAATCTAAACAAAGGGTAATGGTTAGACAACAAGTGGCCTATCAGCCTAGACCAGGAGCTCCCAATGTAGTAGCCAGTGCTCTAGGTACAACACCCCGACCTGCTGGTCCCACCACACAACACATCATAGTTCAAAGTCAAATGCCGGCAGGTCTAACGCAACAACAACAAATGCAATGGTTACAGCAGCAACAAAGACAGGTTGTGGTTAGAACAGCGGGAAATCGAGCTCCTGGTCTTACACCCATTGCTCAGCAACAAGTTATTACTGCTGGTGGTACTCCGGTCAGTATAACACAACAACAATTACAACAACAGCAGCAGCAACACAATGTTCAACAGCAGGTGTTTAACCCCAATGATCCCAATCAACAGATGTTGTTGCAAAGACAACAGCTAAGAGTACAATTGCAACAGCAACAACAACAACAACAACAACAACAGCAGCAACAACAAATGTTGGGTCAAAAGCCTCAGCAAACGGTACAGGTTATTACCGGTCCGGGTGGTCAGGTTATAGAGCAGCAAACTATAATACAATCACAGCCGGCGGGGGCTCAACAGATTGGCCAGACTATACAAGGACAACAAGGTAAGAGAGTATTACTTTTTCCGATCTTTCATCAAAGATGTGATCATTCAATTTATCGACAACATGAATTTTCTATAGAAAATTTATCGATAACATGAATTTATATACAAAATTTATCGATAACATGAATTTTCTATTGAAAATTTATCGATAACATGAATTTTCTATAGGAAATTTATCAATATTTTCAATTTTCTATTGAAAATGTATCAATATTTTTTAAAAAGTTATTGATCTTTTAGAATTTATCGATGTTTATTTAATTTTTTTTTTAGAAATTTTGTTGATAACTTTTTCTATAAAATTTTCTCGAAACTTCGGATCTTTTAATAAAGATTCGATCTTTGACAGAAATTTAGATATTTCACTAAAAATTCCTTTCCTATAGGTACGGGCAATATAATTACTGCCTTAGCTCCACAAACAGTACTCATGCCCAATCAAGGCACTGCTACCATGGATGGTCAACAGCTGCAGCAGCAACAACAGCCCGGTAATCTGCAACAAACACAACAACAAATGAATTTGAAAACTAAAACGGCCCTTGCCAACATGTTAAGCAATCGTTTGGGTGGAAGCAGCAATGCTATGCAGATGCAAACGCAAATTGCTGGCGTACAGCAACAGACGCTAGTGCAACAACAAATACAAATGCAAGATCCTAACCAGCAGCAACAGACAATGTCACAACAGCAACCACAAATAATACAACAAACACAAGTTGTAGTAGCAGGACCTCAACAGTTGCAGCAGCAACAACAACAGCAGCAGCAGCAGACGCAGCAGCAATTGTTAATGGGTCAACAACAACAACAACAGCAGCAACAATTAAACCAACAGGGCGTAATGAATGCTATGCAAACCCAACAACAACAGCAAGTAGTGGAGGCTAGTGCTGCTGGCACTTTGCGCATGATGACTCAACAGCATAATGCTGCTTCTTTGCAGCAACCTGCACAACAAGTTGGTGCTACGACTGCTGGTGCTACTGTTTCTAGTGTTGTGGGAGTTCCACGCACTCAGCAGGAACTATTGCTACTACAGCAGCAACAACAGCAACAGCAGCAACAACAAATGCGTAGACCCATTTTACAGACCCAAATGTCGGCCACAGGTCCAGTAGCTGTTAACAATATTATTGCCGCTGGTGTACCACCACAACAGGCTGTGCAACAACAGCAGCAACAACAAGCTGTGCAGCAGCAACAACAGATTGTTCAACAACAATTGGTAGTTGCTGCTGCCGCTCCTGGCAGTGGTGGTGGTGCAATTCAGCAGCAAGTGGTAGCAGCTCCTGGAACTGCTGTACCCGCTGGTGTTATGACACCAGCCGGCTATGTACACCAGGGCCGGGTTACTCAACTGCCCATGCCGCCACGTCCTCAATTCTACGGTCATAATCCAAATTTAAAACTGCCACCTGATCTATTCCTAGTCGGCTGCACTTTTTACATAGTAGAGGAATATGAAGAAACCGATGGTGAAGAATTACCTATATGGATGGAAACTATTAGACAATTTGGTGGTGATATAGAAAAGAACTATTGTCCACGTGTTACCCATGTCCTGTGTCGCACCCAAAGACATGGTGTTGTCATGCAGGCTCTACGCGATGCTAAACGTTGCATTACCGCTTACTGGTTAAGTGATATTTGTCTGAAGAAACAATTACTACCACCCTGGCAACCTCTTCATCTACCCTTTCCCTCACAGTTTGGCTATCAGAAACCGCTGGAACGGCATATCATAGCTGCCAATGGTTATGAACCCGAAGAGGAACATCGTATTAAACAAATGGTCCAAGAGTGTGGCGCTATTTATACTTCTTATTTATCCAAATTACATACCGTCTTGGTGTGTAAAAAACTGGAGGGTGAAATGTTTAATGCAGCCAAAGAATGGAATATACCGGTGGTCAATTCTTTGTGGTTGAGTGATATCACAATAGGCAATTTGAGTTCAATGTCACAGTATGACAATCAAAAGTATCAACAGTATAATATAACACCGCCATTCCGTATTGATTATGGTCTGGTGCCGCATTTGATGGGTAAGTGGAAAAGATTTTAGAGTTGCCAGATATATTTCAGTAATTTTTTAGACAAAATTTTAAAAAATCGATAAATTTTCTAGAGAAAATTCAATGTTTTAAAATTAAAAATATCGAACAAAATAACGATAAATTTTCATTAAAAATTCATATTATCGATAAAATATCTGAAAAAATTATTGTTATCGATAAATTTTCTTTGAAAAAAATTATGTTATCGGTACATTATATAAAAAAATTCACGTCATCGATAAATTTTCTTAAAAATATTAATGTAATCGATAAATTTTATTTAAAAATTAATGTTAACGATAAATTCTGTGAAAAAAATTCATGTTATCGATAATTTTTTTTTAAAGAAAATACATATTTTCGATAAATTTTCTTTAGAATTTTAATGTTATCGATAAATTTTGTTTAAAAAGTTTATGTTATCGATAAATTTTCTTTAAAAAAATTATGTTACCGATTTTCTGCAGAAAATTAAAGTTATCGATAAATTTTCTATGAAAAATGCATGTTATCGAAAATTATTTCATACGAAATTTGTGTTATCGATAACTTTTTTATAGAAAATTTAAGTTATCGGTAATTTATCTTTATATAATTAATATTATCGTTAACTCTTTATAGAAAATTTAAAGTTTTCGATAAATTTTGTTGAGAAATATTATGTTATCGATAATTGCTCTTTAAACAAATTATGTTACCGATAAATTTTCTATAGAAAATTAAAGTTATCGATAAATTTTCTGTAGAAATTAAAGTTATCGAAAAATTTTCAATAAAAAAATTATGTTATCGATAACTTTTTTATAGAATATTCATGTTATATAATTTTTTAAGAAAATACATTTTACCGATAACTTTTGATTAGAAAATTTAAGTTATCGATAAATGTTCTTTAAAAAATTTATGTTATCGATAAATTTTCTGTAGAAAATTTAGGTTATCGATAAATGTTCTTTAAAAAATTTATGTTATCGATAAATTTTCTGTAGAAAATTCAGGTTATCGATAAATGTTCTTTAAAAAATGTATGTTATCGATAAATTTTCTGTAGAAAATTTAAGTTATCGATAAATTTTCTTTATAAAATTAAATATATCGAAAACTTTTCTAAAAAAACTTCATGTTTTTTATGGAAATTTAAAGTTATCGATAAATTTTCTTTAAAAAAATTAAAGTTATCGATACATTTTCTTTATAAAATTAAAGTTATCGATAAATTATCCATAAAAAATCATGTTATCGATAACTTTTTTATAGAAAATTTTTGTTATCGATAACTTTTTATAGAAATTTCATATTATCGATAACTTTTTTTAGAGAAAATCCATGTTATCGAAAACTTTTTATAGAAAATTCATGCTATCGATAACTTTTTTTATAGAAAATCCATGTTATCGAACATTTTTTTATAGAAATTTAAAGTTATCGATAAATTTTCTATAGAAAATTAAAGTTATCGATAAATTTTCTATAGAAAATTAAAGTTATCGATAAATTTTCTACAAAAAACTTATGTTATCGATAAATTTTCTTAAAAATATTTTTTTTCCTTTTTAGCTGCCTGGAAAGCTCCCATCAATCTTACCCAAGATGCACATGAACGTGTTAAACGATATTTGGCCGATCCCTATTATGAAAAGGCCAAAAGACAAAAGATTTCACCCTATCAAGAAGAATTACCCGAAACCATAGTCTGTGTGGAATATCCACAAACTGCTAAACCGCCAAAAGTATTATTTTCACAAGTAGCTGATCCGGAATCACTCAAAAAGGCTGTACTGTAAGTAAAATGCAAAAACACATTAAACACACAAATCTAATAAAACTTTTACTACAGATCTCTGGGCGGTATTGTGGTAGACAATCCCTCGGACGCCACCTACTTGGTAATGACTTGTGAAAGTCGTACCTGTAAACTTATACAAGCGGTGTGTCATGTTGATTATGTTCTCAAATCCCAATGGGTTGTGGAGAGTGCTAAAGCGGGCAAATTTCTACCTCCCGAAAACTATAAAATACAATATATACCTGTAGATGAAAATCTTAAATTCCATTTGGACACGGTATTACAGTCTAACACACGTTCTACTTTATTTGCCGGTCGCTATTTCTATGTTACACCCGATGTTTTCCCTGCTCGTTCCGAAGTAGTACGCATGATTGAATCCTCGGGCGGTAAGGTAGAAGAGAAACGTCGCTCTTCCCAGGCTATAGCAGAAACACATAACCAATCCCCCGAATCTTATATAATAGTAACATGTCCCAATGACATGCATTTATGTGTGGATCTAACACGTTTTGGTAATCCCAAATGTCCCATAGTATCGACTGAATTTGTTATGAGTTCTATACTTAAGCAGACGCTTGAAATAGAACCGCATATTATACCCTATCTGTACAATAACAATAATAATATTAATTATGGTGGTAATAAAGCTTCATCCAAATAGCCTTTGCTAACAGCCACACAAGAAGCAGAAGATCCACATGAATTTGAAACTATTAGCGAGTTATTTTTGCAAAAATATTTAGATTTGGAACCACTAATGGAAACATTTTATTCCTAGAGAATAAAAGAACCGAAAACCATGTACATTTATCATTTCATTTATACATTTTTTTTTCGCATTCACAAACATTTCTAAGTCCTGTACATAATCATTCATGTAAAATAATTTGTGCATTAAAAAGTAAATAAAATTTCTAAAATTTTATATTCTTTTTTTAAACTTGTAAAAAAACAAAAAAAAACTTTAGAATTATACATTAATTTTAAGATTTTTGAAAGCCTAGTTTTCATAAAAATATACATTACATTAACATTTACCTAATAATCATAATATAAAGGCTTATTTATATTTTTGTATACGATTATAAAAACAAAATAGATTTTAAGCATTTCAAATTGAAATTAAATAGTTACATATTTAATTTGTAATGGAATTTCTTAAATGTAACATAAAACAAAAAAATCCTTATTAAAAAAAAACTCAGCATACGAAATAATAATAATATATTTTCATATAAAAAAAATAAAACATTTCAAACAAAGTATACGTTTAATGGGGGAAGGCAGTACTTAAAGAAAATTTATCGATAACTAGAGTTTTCTACAAAAAGTTATCGATAACCGGAGTTTTTTATAGAAATTGTTCTCTTAAATATCATCGATAACAGTAATTTTATAGACAAAATTTATCGATATGTAGTTTTTTATAAAAAGAAAGCTATCGATAACAAGAAAATATTTTCTCTAGAAAATTTATCGATATTTTTAATATTCTATAAATTTTGTATAGAAAATTTATCGATATTATGAATTTTCTAAAAAAAATTTATCGATATTTTGAATTCGCTATACGAATTTTATCGATATTTTGAATTTTATGTAGAAAATTTATCGATAACATGAATTTTTAATAAAAAGTTATCGATAACTTGAATTTTCTATAAAAAAAATTAACGATAACATGAATTTTCTATAAAAAGTTATCGATAACTGGAATTTTCTATATAAATGTTAACAATAACAGGAATTTTCAATAAAAAGTTATCGATAACAGTAAATTTCAACAAAAAAGTTGACGATAACAAAATTTTTTCTTTAACTAATTATCGATAACTGGAATTTTCTCTAGGAAACTTATCGATAACAAAAATTTTCTCTAGAAAAACGATCGATAAGAAAAACGATCTATAAAAAGACACCGAAAACATGATTTCTCTATAAAAAAGTTATCGATAACATGAATTTTCTATAGATAATTTATCGATAAAAATAATTTTATTTAGAAAATTTATCGATAACATGAATTTTCCACAGAAAATGTATCAATAACTTGAACTTTCTATAAACAAGTTATCGATAACATGAATTTTTCTTTGTAAAATTTATCGATAACATGAAATTTATATAGAAACTTTTTCGATAAAATGAATTTTCCATAAAAAGTTATCGATAACATGAATTTTCTATAAAAAGTTATCGACAGTATAAAGTTTTTATAAAAAGTTATTGATAGCATAAATTTTTTATAAAATGTTATCGATAACAGGGATTTTCTATAGAAAATTTCTATAAAAAGTTACCGATAACTTGAATTTTCTATAAAAAATGTATCAATTACAGGAATTTTCTCCAGAAAATTTATCGATAACGAGAATTTTCTATAAAAATTTCAATTTTCTATAAAAATTTTAACGATAACAGGAATTTTCAATAAAAAGTTATCGATAACAGTAATTTTCTATATAAATGTTAACAATAACAGGAATTTTCAGTAAAAAGTTATCGATAACAGTAATTTTCTATAAGATATCATAAATAACAGGAAATTTCAATAAAAAAAGTTGACGATAACAAAATTTTTTCTTTAACTAATTATCGATAACTGGAATTTTCTCTAGGAAACTTATCGATAACAAAAATTTTCTCTAGAAAAACGATCGGTATGAAAAACGATTTATAAAAAGACACCGATAACATGATTTCTCTATAAAAAAGTTATCGATAACATGAATTTTCTATAGAAAATTTATCGATAAAAATAATTTTATTTAGAAAATTTATCGATAACATGATTTTTCCATAAAAAATGTATCAATAGCTTGAACTTTTTATAAAAAAGTTATCGATAACATTAATTTTTCTTTGTAAAAGTTAGCGATAACATGAAATTTATATAGAAAGTTTTTCGATAACATGAATTTTCCATAAAAAGTTATCGATAACATGAATTTTCTATAAAAAGTTATCGATAGTATAAAGTTTTTATAAAAAGTTATTGATAGGATAAATTTTTTATAAAAAGTTGTCGATTACAGGGATTTTCTATAAAAAATTTCTGTAAAAAGTTACCGATAACTTGATTTTTCTATAAAAAATGTATCAATTACAGGAATTTTCTCCAGAAAATTTATCGATAACGAGAATTTTCTATAAAAATATATTGATAACTTGAATTTTCTCTGGAAAACTTATCGATACGGATTTAAAAAAAATACCGATAACCTAAAATTTCTATAAAAACTTATCGACAACAGAAGTTTTCTCTAGAAAATTTATCGATAATATGAATTTTCTATAAAAAAAGTTATCGATAACATGAATTTTCTACAGAAAATGTATCGATAACAGGATTTTTCTTTAGAAAATTTATCGATAACAAGAATCGTCAGGATATTTTATATGTTTATTTAAAATTTTAAATTCTCTATAGAAATCATTCCGATATATTGGATGTTCTTTAGAAAATTATCGATATTTTGATTTTTTTAAAGCAAAAAAAAAAAACACCATTTTTTATGAAATTTATATTTATTTGATGAAAAACGTATTTTACAATTTTTGCAAAAATATTTTTACCTCAATAAAAATAACGCAAATTTCTTTTTAAAACATAATTTCGTTTTACAAATTTTTCGAATTAAATATTTGCAAATACTTTTTTATTATTAATTTCTAAATCTATATAAAAATATTAAATAATATAATTAACTATTTTTTTACTTAAAATACCTTCAATACTTAAAGGAAACTAAAAAGCTGGCTTTATGGCCTATAACAAAACAAAGCCCCTTTTACCAAAAATGATTACAGTACAAAACATAGTTTCCCCAGTTTTAACTTAACCGCTAGTGTTTGAATATAATTCGATCATTATAAAGACATTTTTTAGGTAGACCACAAATAGAAATAGGTGGACTGCCAGTGGGGAATGTAGTCACGCAAGGGACCAGCCACCATTTTAGCAATGGGCACATTATTGGCTATGAAACCTAATATACGTTCTAGACGCGTTTGAGTAAAGCGTTCATAGAAAGGTGTCCTCATAAGATAGAGTAAAAGATTAACACAACGATGTGATAAGATAAGCTGTTGTTGTTTCGTCATAAGATGGCGATTTTTACGATACATATTAATGCTGGCCATATCTACAGCGAAAGAAACCATAAACTGTTTCCAGGAGCTTTCACCGAAAACACCCATGGAAGCCAAATGTATTAAAGGCTTAGCTATATATAAATATTCGGCTTGCAATAAAACCTTGGGTACTTGAGATTTTTGCATTGTTTCAATTTCTTCATTTAACTTAAAGGAACGATACTGTAAGGGGGGAGCTCCTTCTACTTTACGCACTATACGTCCAGATCTTTTCAATTTAAAAGTGATATTATGCTCTTCTAAAGAGTGAGAATGACCAGTTGGTGCCGCACTAACACTGGGACTAGCATGTTTGTTCCTTTTCAAAGCTCTCCTATTAAGAGCCGGCATAGCCGGTGAAGTGATAATTTGTTCTACGGAATGTTTTAAAATAAAATAGCGACCAGCAGCTTTCATCATCTGTATGCCGGCTATAACCAACCACTTGCCCTTATTGCCAAACACCCGTTTAGCGGAAATCTCTATAAAAACTTCACAGTATTCGAGTGTGGTCAACATGACCTTTAGACGATAACAAAAACCACTTGAGCCGGACGATGTTGCAATTTCACCTGGCACTTTCTCACCCTTTTCCAGGCGGTCTTGAGCTATAATGCGATCATTGTATAAAACCAATAGATTGGAGAGAGAATATATCAACTCAGTGGCCACGCTGGAATCGGATATGCGTCCTAATAGTAGAGAAATTTGTTTAACAATACAATTGCATTGGAATTTTGTTTTCTTCACCCACCTGCTACAAAATACGAGACCCATTTTGCTGTGGTTTCTACATCGCATACAATATCGGGATTTTTGGCCACCCATGCCTCATAGGACTTTATTATCTGCTTTAGATTATCCATTTTTAAGAGGTAAATATTCGTTTTCTTTTGTAATAATTATCGTGGAATTGTAAAACTAATCAACTTTTTTTCGTTTTTTTTACCTGATAAAGAGCTGGCGAAGACCTAAGCCGACAAACATTAACGGTGACGGCGTCTAAAACAAAAAACTTCGGCAACATCTCAAATATATTGTAAACCGGCAAAGTTTTCAGTTGCTTGTTAAATTAAGGTAATAAATACCAAAAGCAGAAATAGTCCGAATAAATTCGAAAAACAACAAAATGTATTGAAATTTAAGTATGGGAACGACACTGTGTAAAGAACTACAAACTTAATCTCAAAATTAGATTTATTTTACACAAGCTTACACCCTCCCTAATAACAGTGTTAGCAATATCGCTAAAATATTTGTTTACTCTCTAAACACTGGTTTTAAAAAATCGCTGCAATTAACATAAAAAACAGCTAAATTACCCATACTGCCTGCAAATTGGCGGAAAAGCTAAAAAAAGAAACAAAAAAACTAGAGAAAAAGAAAAATACGAAAACAAAACAATTATTATTGCAGGCAGGTGATGAAAGGAAAAACGGAAAAACAAAGCAAAGGAAAATTCCTGCAGGAAAATCAACATTTGTACAACATACGACACACAAAGGACAAAGGGAAACTGTACCAGCTGCTTTTTACAAGCAGGCATTTAGATATTAAATTACGCAGTATTAGATAAGAATCGATCGGTAAGGGATCGTTTTAAGACGAAGTTGAAAAAGTTGAATATTTTTTTTTGTTTATTTGCAAATAAAAAAAGGCAAATAATAATTGTGAAAATAACAAAATGACTACACCACAAAATACAAGAATAGCATTAGCTGACCGTTTAGAAGCCTTACGAGTGGCCACCACCCCAACAAATAACCATAGACCAGATGAACCAACACCAGCCTCTATATTTGCCTCTTCGCTGATGGACAACAATACAAATGTAGCTTTGGCACAGGATTTTGAAAGTTTAATACCCTCACCGGATGAATTGATAATAAGACAACGCGGGCGACGGCGTCCTTTAATAGACTGGACTCCTGAACAGGCCGCAGCCACTACCAATTCCGTAATGCGTAATCCGTTTCAAAGAACACCCACTAAAATGCCTTTAAATACAAATATGATCTTGAGGAGTTCGCCGCGAAAACGTTTGACCATGGGTAGTACACCACCCGAACCAGCGGGTATGTGCTTTGGCGCCAATACAAATTCACCCACAAAACTTAATGCCAAACAAAAACTGTGGCCCGGAACGCCGGTCGTAAAGAGATCACGATTGTGTGAAGATGAAAAACCTATAGCTCAGCTGAATGAGGAATTGCCTTTAGCCACTTTACTGCAGGGTTTGTCACAGCAACAGTTGATACAGTTGATAGTGGGAAAATTAGTGGCTGGAAATCCCAAAGCGGAGGCTGAATTAAGGGCCCAACTACCAACACCTGATATCGAGTAAGTTTTTTTTAAATGTTTCTTTAGATTTCTTTATTACACCATAATGCCTTACAGAACCATGGAGCAGGAACTCCTACATGCTAAACGCATGATCTTCAAATCTCTACCCACCTCGCGTTTATGCAAGAAAACCGATAGTACTGCATATACGCGGGCCTCCCTACATCTCAATGAATTTAAACGTTTGGTCACACAACACACTAAACAACTGCATGATTCTGCACATTGGGATGCTTTGCTCGACTATGTATTTATGGCCTGGCCATGTGTTAAGGCCACCCCCAATTGGGATAATGCCACACATAATACTATACGTCGGCAATGCTTTAAACTACTAACTTGTGCCTGTATGGCGGCTGTTAAATGTGGTGGCACACGTTTGGGTTCAACACGTCTTCATACTCTAGAGCGTAGTTTGCGCGATTGGTCTCAGGATTATGAAGATGTTCTGTCATGTATTAATACTCTAAATAAGGCTTTGTCAAAAGGACGTACAAGTCTTTAAGACCAATTTTATATTTGTATAGCAATTTACTTTTTTAAATATTTAATTTTAATTCTTATTTTTAAATTTAGTAGACTTTACTAAAACTAGATGTTTTAGTACAAGTTTGTTTATACTCAACATGTCCTAGTTTGTAAGTTAAAAACAAACATATTTTTAAAACAAAAATTAGTTTTAGGTTTTATACTTATATATCCGATTCCTCTAATACTTAAAAGCATAAGTTAGCGGAAGTCTTCGTATCACAATTTGTTATTATATTCAAGTTTTAAGTTTATTAACCCTGTATTTGCCATATTTTTTTTATTAAACTTTTTTATTTTTAACATAATTTAAAACATTACATCTTATGCAATATTTAAGCAATATATTTATGTGAATGTTTTATTTTTATTTTCGCCCCCACCAAATACCAAAATTCGTTATTCAAAATTTCCTTATATTTTTATGTTTTGATACCAAAAGTATTTTTTTTTTTATTTTATTCGTATGAACAAAATTTTCATCTCATTTACCTCAAGTCATATTTTTAATTTTTATTTTTTTTTTCATTTTATTTTATTATTATTTTTTTATGTGAAATTAAATTTTGTAATTATTTTTTTATACAACAAACCACACATAATAAATTTAATAAAGTGTTTTATTTATTGGACTAGCGACTAAAACAAATCGATCAAATTATACTATAGACTATACTTAAGAACAATCTATAGAACAAACTAAAGACAATTTATAGACAAACTCTGGACCAAACTATATACCAACTATAGACAAGACTACAGACTAAGCTATTGACTAGACTACAAACCAGAGTATTGAACCAGTTCTTGGCCCAGTTCTTGGCCCAATCGTGAACATGACATTAGACCAAACTAATATCATGTCGAAACAAATATACTAAACTATAATATAGTCTAGTCTATAGACCTAACTATAGAGTAGGCTATAGACTTGACTATAGACTATGAACTAGACTATAGACTAAACTATAAACTGGACTACAGAATAGACTATAGACAAGATTGTTGCCTAGACTTTACACCAGACTTTAGACTAGAATATAATAGAATATAGACTATAGACTTAACTCTACAGAGTATGAACTAGATTAGGCTGTAGGCTACACTGTAGACTTGGCTATAGACTAACTATGTATTAGACTATAAACCTAACTAAAGACTATGAACTAGACTATAGACTAGACTATTGACTAGTCTATAGACTATGTATGCTATAATGTAGACTTGACTATAGACTAACTATAGATTAGAGTATAGACTTAACTATAGTCTTTGAACTAGACTGTAGGCTATAATGTAGACTTGACTATAGACTAACTATATATAAGACTATAGACTACAATGTAAACTAGACTATAGGCTAGATTATATACTAATCTATAGACTTAACTATAGATTAAGCTATAGACCTGTCTATAGAATATAAACTAGACTAGACTGTAGCCTATACGGTAGACTTGGCTATAAACTAACTATTGACTAGTCTATAGACTATGAACTAGACTATAAACCAGATTATAGACTAGACTATAGACTAAACTATCGTCTACACTATGGACTAGACTTATGACTAGACTTATGACTAGACTATAGACTAGACTATAGACTAGACTATAGACTAGACTTTAGACTAGACTATAGACTAGGCTATAGAATAGACTATAGACTGGACTATAGCCTAACTATAGACTAGACTATACACTAGGCTATAGACTACACTATAGACTATCTATGACTATGGACTAGACTAAACTAGACTAGACTATAGACTAGACTATAGACTAGATTATAGACTAGACTATAGACTAAACTATAGACTAGACTATAGACTAGACTATAGACTAGACTATAGACTAGACTATAGACTAGACTATAGACTAGACTATAGACTAGACTATAGACTAGACTATAGACTAGACTATAGACTAGACTATAGACTAGACTATAGACTAGACTAGACTAGACTATAGACTAGACTAGACTATAGACTATCCATGACTATGCACTAGACTATAGACTAAACTAGACTATAGACTAAACTAGACTATAGACTAAACTAGACTATAGACTAAACTAGACTATAGACTAAACTAGACTATAGACTAAACTAGACTATAGACTAGACTATAGACTAGACTATAGACTAGACTATAGACTAGATTATAGATAGACTATAGACTAGACTATAGACTAGACTATAGACTAGACTATAGACTAGACTATAGACTAGACTATAGACTAGACTATAGACTAGACTATCGACTAGACTATAGACTAGACTATAGACTAGACTATAGACTAGACTATAGACTAGACTATAGACTAGACTATAGACTAGACTATAGACTAGACTATAGACTAGACTATAGACTAGACTATAGACTAGACTATAGACTAGACTATAGACTAGGCTATAGACTAGACTATAGACTAGACTATAGACTAGGCTATAGACTAGACTATAGACTATCCATGACTATGGACTAGACTATAGACTAAACTAGACTATAGACTAGACCATAGACTACACTATAGACTATCTATGACTATGGACTAAATATAGACTAAACTAGACTATAGACTAGACTATAGACTAGACTATAGATTAGACTATAGACTAGACTATAGACTAGACTATAGACTAGACTATAGACTAGACTATAGACTAGACTATATAGACTAGACTATAGACTAGACTATAGACTAGACTATAGACTAGACTATAGACTAGACTATCTATGACTATGGACTATAGACTAAACTAGACTATAGACTAGACTATAGACTAGACTATAGACTACACTATAGACTATCTATGACTATGGACTAAATATAGACTAAACTAGACTATAGACTAGACTATAGACTAGACTATAGATTAGACTATAGACTAGACTATAGACTATCTATGACTATGGACTAAATATAGACTAAACTAGACTATAGACTAGACTATAGATTAGACTATAGACTAGACTATAGACTAGACTATAGACTAGACTATAGACTAGACTATAGACTAGACTATAGACTAGACTATAGACTAGACTATAGACTAGACTATAGACTAGACTATAGACTAGACTATAGACTAGACTATAGACTAGACTATAAACTAGACTATAGACTAGACTATAGACTAGACTATAGACTAGACTATAGACTAGACCATAGAATAGACAATGGATTAGACTATATGCTAGCCTGGTCTATAGCCTAATCCATAGTCAGTCTAGTTTAAAGTCTAGTCTATAGTCTAGTCTATAATCTAGTCTATAGTGTAGTCTATAGTCTAGTCTATAGCCTAGTGTATAGTCTATAGTTAGGCTATAGTCTAGTCTTTAGTCTAGTCTAGACTCTAGTATATAGTCTAGTCTATATACTATAGACTAGAATATAGACTAGACTATAGACTAGATTATAGACTAGACTATAGACTATACTATAGACTATGAGACAGACTAGACAATGGACTAGACTATAGAACTTTGTTCTAGACTAGATTATATAATATACAAGACTATAGACCAGACTATAGACTATACTATAGACTAGACTATAGACTAGACCATAGACTAGACTATAGAATGGATTATAGACCAGACTACAGACTACACTATGAAGTATAGTAGACTGGAATATAGACTAGACTATTGTCTAGACTATAGACTAGTTTATAGACCAGACTGTAGACTATAGAGTGGAATATAGATTAAACTATAGACTAGACTATAGCGTAGGTTATAGACTAGACTGTGTATTAGACAAGTCTTTAGACTTGACTATAAATAATAGACTACACTATAGGGTAAACTAAAGACTAGACTATACTATAGACTAGACTTTAGACTGGACTACACTATGGACATGACTATAGACTATGCTAGGGACTAGGCTATAAACTAGACTGTAGACTAGACTATTTTATAGACAGTAAAGTAGGCTGTAGCCTCGACTATACATAAGACTATAGACTAGATAATAGACTGGACTATAGAATAAATTTTAGACTAGACTATAGGCTACACTATAAACTTAACTATAAAGTTGCCTACACAATTTCTTTCATTAAATCTTCTGCTAACAACCCAATATATTTTAAACAATAATAATAAAACACCTTTTTAAATTTTTCTTTAAATACATTTTATTGAAAACCATATTTGGTATATTAATTTATTTGTTCAATTTTTCGAGATTTTTTCTTTTTTTTTTGTACAATTGTTGTATTTTCTTAACAAATATATTTATTTTATATGAATATATTTTTTTTTATTAAAATAATATATAGTTACAAATGACATCAATTAAATTGATAGGTTAGGTGTATGTATTATAATTAAGTAGTTTATTTTAAATTCTTTATTTTAAGTAAGTTGAATTTTTAAATTTTAATATGGACACAGCTGAGGAATATAAAAAATTATTAATACAATTTAAATAATTACTAGCAATAAATTTAACATATTTTTATAGTTAAATCTTAAAAACGAATCAAATTACTAAATACTTTTGCTATAAAAAACTAAAGGTATAATCACAGTAAGTGTTTCAAACATTTAACAAATTTAACTTGATATTGACTTTGCTTTTTACAACATCTTATCTGTGATTATCCCTAATTGAGGCTCATATTATCGTTTATACATCTTATGTATCTATATGACTAAATAACACTCATATTATTTATGTTTAGAATTATTAAATTAAATTAAAAAAAAAAAACGAAAACAACAACAATATTTATTCCATTTTATTATTATAATACGAGATTTTGTTTAGTTATACGATCGCCTAATTAGTAGATATAGCAAGGAGATAAGGGCCAGTACATAATAGTTATGAAACAATGTTTTACTGTAGACAGAAGATCCAGCTGATATATGACGCCCTGTAATTAAAATAAATATATAATTGTTGTTTATTAATCAAATACAATAAAGTATAAAAGTAATATGATTATAAATATTTTATAATAGAAAGTTTAATAACACAAAGTGGGCAGAACTTTTAATACATTATAAACTAAACGTTAGAAAAACCATAGACCAAACTATTGACCAACTATAGACTAGACTATAGACTAGACTATAGACTAGACTATAGCCTAGACTATAGACTAGACTATAGACTAGACTATAGACTAGACTATAGACTAGACTATAGACTAGACTATAGATTAGACTATATACTAGACTATAGACTAGACTAGATAGACTAGACTATATACTAGACTATAGACTAGACTATAGAGACTATAGACTAGACTATAGACTAGACTATAGACTAGACTATAGACTAGACTATAGACTAGACTATAGACTAGACTATAGACTAGACTATAGACTAGACTATAGACCTAGACTATAGACTAGACTATAGACTAGACTATAGACTAGACTATAGACTAGACTATAGACTAACTATAGACTAGACTATAGACTAGACTATAGACTAGACTATAGACTAGACTATAGACTAGACTATAGACTAGACTATAGACTAGACTATAGACTAGACTATAGACTAGACTATAGACTAGACTATAGACTAGACTATAGACTAGACTATAGACTAGACTATAGACTAGACTATAGACTAGACTATAGACTAGACTATAGACTAGACTATAGACTAGACTATAGACTAGACTATAGACTAGACTATAGACTAGACTATAGACTAGACTATAGACTAGACTATAGACTAGACTATAGACTAGACTATAGACTAGACTATAGACTAGACTATAGACTAGACTACTATAGACTAGACTATAGACTAGACTATAGACTAGACTATAGACTAGACTATAGACTAGACTATAGACTAGACTATAGACTAGACTATAGACTAGACTATAGACTAGACTATAGACTAGACTATAGGACTAGACTATAGACTAGACTATAGACTAGACTATAGACTAGACTATAGTCTATAGACTAGACTATAGTCTATAGACTAGACTATAGACTAGACTATAGACTAGACTATAGACTAGACTATAGACTAGACTATAGACTAGACTATAGACTAGACTATAGACTAGACTATAGACTAGACTATAGACTAGACTATAGACTAGACTATAGACTAGACTATAGACTAGACTATAGACTAGACTAAGACTAGACTATAGACTAGACTAGACTATAGACTAGACTATAGACTAGACTATAGACTAGACTATAGACTAGACTATAGACTAGACTATAGACTAGACTATAGACTAGACTATAGACTATAGACTACTATAGACTAGACTATAGACTAGACTATAGACTAGACTATAGACTAGACTATAGACTAGACTATAGACTAGACTATAGACTAGACTAGACTATAGACTAGACTATAGACTAGACTATAGACTAGACTATAGACTAGACTATAGACTAGACTATAGACTAGACTATAGACTAGACTATAGCTAGACTATAGACTAGACTATAGACTAGACTATAGACTAGACTATAGACTAGACTATAGACTAGACTATAGACTAGACTATAGACTAGACTATAGACTAGACTATAGACTAGACTATAGACTAGACTATAGACTAGACTATAGACTAGACTATAGACTAGACTATAGACTAGACTATAGACTAGACTATAGACTAGACTATAGACTAGACTATAGACTAGACTATAGACTAGACTATAGACTAGACTATAGACCTATTACAAATTTTTTTTCTGAAATAAAGTTAAACTTTTTTGGTTTGAAATAATTAACTTTATTTACATAATTAAAAATTTCAAAGTAAATATCAACAAATCATCGAAAATAATTACAAATTTTATTTATTTTCTTATAAATTTAATGTTTTCCATTAGAACTCATTTTTATTTTTCCAATTCTTAATTGAAGGAAATATACTTTCAACTTGAAAGAAAAATAATAATGTTTCGTTATTGTATATATAATTTTAAATAGTTTATTTACTTTTCTATTAAATTTTTTTATTATTTTACTTTGTGTATTATTCTACTTTTGAGTTCTTACTTTGTTAGCACATGCTTTAAATTAACATAGAGATAAATAATACATGAACTCATATTCATATATCGATCAGATCAGAGATTCTGTTTTCTTTCAGCCCCCTCAAATTTTATGTTTATTTAATTAATTAGATATTAAGTGTTAAATGGATTGTATGATATATCATAAAGGTATTAACGGGAAGTTAATAGGGAATATATGGTGTTTTATAGTTATAAAATTTTGGCAGATGAAATATTTATTTACATAAGTTTTTTGCGAATTTAATAGTAAATTGTTTGCTTTTAAAACGTAATTGTAATGGAAATCTTTTCCATAATTTACTTCATATTTGGTCTAAAGTTTCTCTTATATTTTAGTTTACTGCTTGGTCTGTGTATATCTAGTCGCTGGTCTGTGTATGTCTAGTCGATTGCCTAATCTATAGTCTTGTCTGCAGTTTAGTCTGTAGTCTAAACTATAGTCTGGTCTGTAATGTGGTCTATAGTCTGGTCTGTAGTCTGGTCTATAGTCTAGTCTGTAGTCTGGTCTATAGTCTAAACTATAGTCTTGTCTGTAAACTAGTCTATAGTCTAGTCTATAGTCTAGTCTATAGTCTAGTCTATAGTCTAGTCTATAGTCTAGTCTATAGTCTAGTCTATAGTCTAGTCTATAGTCTAGTCTATAGTCTAGTCTATAGTCTAGTCTATAGTCTAGTCTATAGTCTAGTCTATAGTCTAGTCTATAGTCTAGTCTATAGTCTAGTCTATCTATAGTCTAGTCTATAGTCTAGTCTATAGTCTAGTCTATAGTCTAGACTATAGTCTAGTCTATAGTCTAGACTATAGTCTAGTCTATAGTCTAGACTATAGTCTAGTCTATAGTCTAGTCTATAGTCTAGCCTATAGTCTAGTCTATAGTCTAGTCTATAGTCTAGCCTATAGTCTAGTCTATAGTCTAGTCTATAGTCTTGTCTATAGTCTAGTCTATAGTCTAGTCTATAGTCTAGTCTATAGTCTAGTCTATAGTCTAGTCTATAGTCTAGTCTATAGTCTAGTCTATAGTCTAGTCTATAGTCTAGTCTATAGTCTAGTCAATAGTCTAGTCTATAGTCTAGTCAATAGTCTAGTCTATAGTCTAGTCTATAATCTAGTCTATAGTCTAGTCTATAGTCTAGTCTATAGTCTAGTCTATAGTAGAGTATATAATCTAGTCTATAGTCTAGTCTATAGTGTAGTCTATAGTCTAGTCTATAGTGTAGTCTATAGTCTAGTCTATAGTCTAGTCTATAGTCTAGTCTATAGTCTAGTCTATAGTCTAGTCTATAGTCTTGTCTATAGTCCTAGTCTATAGTCTAGTCTATAGTCTACAGTCTAGTCTATAGTCTAGTCTATAGTCTAGTCTAGTAGTCTAGTCTATAGTCTAGTCTATAGTCTAGTCTATAGTCTATCTATAGTCTAATCTAGTCTAGTCTAGTCTAGTCTAGTCTAGTCTATAGTCTAGTCTAGTCTAGTCTATAGTTCTAGTCTAGAGTCCTAGTCTAGTTAGTCTAGTCTATAGTCTAGTCCTAGTCTATAGTCTAGTCTAGATCCTAGTCTAGTCGATAGTCTAGTCCTAGTCTAGTCTAGTCTATAGTCTAGTCTAGTCTATAGTCTAGTCTATAGTCTAGTCTAGTCTAGTTAGTCTAGTCTAGTTAGTCTATAGTCTAGTCTATAGTCCTAGTCTATAGTCTAGTCTATAGTCTAGTCTATAGTAGTCTATAGTCTAGTCTATAGTTAGTCTATAGTCTAGTCTATAGTCTAGTCTATAGTCTAGTCTATAGTCTAGTCTATAGTCTAGTCTATAGTCTAGTCTAAGTCTAGTCTATGTCTAGTCTATAGTCTAGTCTATAGTCTAGTCTATAGTCTAGTCTATAGTCTAGTCTATAGTCTAGTCTATAGTCTAGTCTATAGTCTAGTCTATAGTCTAGTCTTAGTCTAGTCTATAGTCTAGTCTATAGTCTAGTCTATAGTCTTAGTCTATAGTCTAGTCTATAGTCTAGTCTATAGTCTAGTCTATAGTCTAGTCTATAGTTCTAGTCTATAGTCTAGTCTATAGTCTAGTCTATAGTCTAGTCTATAGTCGATCTATAGTCTAGTCTATAGTCTAGTCTATAGTCTAGTCTATAGTCTAGTCTATAGTCTAAGTCTATAGTCTAGTCTATAGTCTAGTCTATAGTCTAGTCTAAGTCTAGTCTATAGTCTAGTCTATAGTCTAGTCTAGTCTAGTCTAGTCTATAGTCTAGTCTATAGTCTAGTCTATAGTCTAGTCTATAGTCTAGTCTATAGTCTAGTCTATAGTCTAGTCTATAGTCTAGTCTATAGTCTGTCTATAGTCTAGTCTATAGTCTAGTCTATAGTCTAGTCTATAGTCTAGTCTATAGTCTATAGTCTAGTCTATAGTCTAGTCTAAGTAGTCTATAGTCTCAGTCTATAGTCTAGTCTATAGTCTAGTCTAGTCAGTCTATAGTCTACTCTATAGTCTAGTCTATAGTCTACTCTATAGTCCAGTCTATAGACTAGTTTATAGACGATTTTTATAGATAAATTGTTTCAAAATTAATGAAATTGGGAAACATAAATTGTAATTTACGATTTTTGTTTTTAATTCTTACAGGTTTTTTAAAAAGTATTTGAAAGTATTTAGTAAATTTTTAAAATTTATGACCTTTTTATAAACTGCCCATTAAATTCCAAATAAAATTTAATTTTATTTGTTAATGACTTATTTGTTTGTTCCATGGAAAAGGCAACATTTTAATAAGAAAAGAATAAAAAATGTTAAAATTTTATTGAAAATAAACTTAAAATAATCAAGCGTTGAAAAAACTAAAACACTATAATTTACAGCAAATAATATTTTATTAAAAATGTGGAGGTGGAAAAATATATGGAATTTTTATTTTAAAAATGATTTGATGTTATTTTTTTATGAATGAAAATAAGTGCTAAAGATTTAGCTGTTGATGAGAATGATGATTAGATTAGAAGGTATTTGGAAATTTGATTGATAGTCTGGTGAAAAACGGAGGTCAATAAATCATGAGAAGGTGATTTTTTTAAATGATTCAAAGTTTAATTTTAATTTTAAATTTTATTTCGAAAATCACTTCTTGAGTTATGAATTTCTTTTCAAATACTTACATTCTTTTGCTAAAAGCGAGGAGCAGCAACAATCCTTGACTTCTTCGTAAAAGAAACAGGAACCCACAGAGGTTTTATATATCTTCTCGCCCACATAGCAAATATGAGGAACAAAAGGTAGACCCTCTGGAAAGAAAAACAAAATAAGACAACAGATTTTAGACAATTGACGATACTATAGCTTACATTACAGACTAGATTATAGATTAGATTATGGACACGGTTATTATAGACTAGACTATAGACCGTACTATGGAATAAACTATACACTAGAATATAGACTGAACTATAGATTATACTATAGACTAGAGTATAGACTTGACTATAGAGTAGACCATAGACTAGACTATATACTTGACTACAGACTAGACTATAGACTAGACTATAGACTAGACTATAGACTAGACTATAGACTAGACTATAGACTAGACTATAGACTAGACTATAGACTAGACTATAGACTAGACTATAGACTAGACTATAGACTAGACTATAGACTAGACTATAGACTAGACTATAGACTAGACTATAGACTAGACTATAGACTAGACTATAGACTAGACAATAGACTAGACTATAGACTAGACTATAGACTAGACTATAGACTAGACTATAGACTAGACTATATACTTGACTACAGACTAGACCATAGACTAGACCCTAGAATAGACTGTAGACTAGACTATAGACTAGACTATAGACTAGACTATAGACTAGACTATAGACTAGACTATAGACTAGAGTATAGACTAGACTATAGACTAGACTATAGACTAGACTATAGACTAGACTATAGACTAGACTATAGACTAGACTATAGACTAGACTATAGACTAGACTATAGACTAGACTATAGACTAGACTATAGACTAGACTATAGACTAGACTATAGACTAGACTATAGACTAGACTATAGACTAGACTATAGACTAGACTATAGACTAGACTATAGACTAGACTATAGCCTATACTATACACTAGACTATAGCCTAGACTATAGCCTAGACTATAGCCTAGACTATATACTAGACTATAGACTAGACTATAGACTATACTATAGACTAGACTATAGACTAGACTATAGACTAGACTGTAGACTAGACTATAGACTAGACTATAGACTAGACTAGACTAGACATAGACTAACTATAGACTAGACTATAGACTAGACTATAGACTAGACTATAGACTAGACTATAGACTAGACTATAGGACTAGACTATAGACTAGACTATAGACTAGACTATAGACTAGACTATAGACTAGACTATAGATAGACTATAGACAGACTATAGACTAGACTATAGACTAGACTATAGACTAAAATATAGACTGGACTAAAGAATAGACTATAGACTAGACTATATAGTCTATAGACTAGACTATAGACTAGACTATAGACTAGACTATAGACTAGACTATAGACTAGACTATAGACTAGACTATAGACTAAAATATAGACTAGACTATAGACTAGACATACTAGACTATAGACTATAGACTAGACTATAGACTAGACTATAGACTAGACTATAGACTAGACTATAGACTAGACTATAGACTAGACTATAGACTAGACTATAGACTAGAATATAGACTAGACTATAGACTAGACTATAGACTAGACTATAGACTAGACTATAGACTAGACTATAGACTAGACTATAGACTAGACTATAGACTAGACTATAGACTAGACTATAGACTAGACTATAGACTAGACTATAGACTAGACTATAGACTAGACTATAGACTAGACTATAGACTAGACTATAGACTAGACTATAGACTAGACTATAGCCTATACTATAGACTAGACCTATAGCCTAGACTATAGACTAGACTATAGACTAGACTGTAGCCTATACTATAGACTAGACTATAGCCTAGACTATAGCCTAGACTATAGCCTAGACTATAGCCTAGACTATAGACTAGACTATAGACTAGACTATAGACCTAGACTATAGACTAGACTATAGACTAGACTATAGACTAGACTATAGACTAGACTATAGACTAGACTATAGACTAGACTATAGACTAGACTATAGACTAGACTATAGACTAGACTAGACCTATAGACTAGACTATAGACTAGACTATAGACTAGACCTATAGACTAGACTGTAATGTAGACTAGACTATAGACTATAGACTAGACTATAGACTATAGACTAGACTATAGACTAGACTATAGACTAGACTATAGACTAGACTATAGACTAGACTATAGACTAGACTATAGACTAGACTATAGGCTAGACTATAGACTAAACTATAGACTAGACTATAGACTAGACTATAGACTAGACTATACTATAGACTAGACTATAGACTAGACTATAGACTAAAATATAGACTAGACTATAGACTGGACTAAAGACTACACTATAGACTAGACTATAATCTAGACTATAGACTATACTATAGACTAGACATAGACTAGACTAAGTCTAGACTATAGACTAGACTATAGACTAGACTATAGACTAGACTATAGACTAGACTATAGACTAGACTATAGACTAAACTATATACTAGACTATAGACTAGACTATAGACTGGTCTATTGACTAGACTATGAACTAGACTGTAGAAAAGAATAAATACTATACCATAGCCTACAACAGATTTAAGAAAAATTACAAAATATTCTTAATACAAAAACCGCAAATTCCCTCTCTAAATGTATTAATTCTTTAAACAAACGCAATTTATTGACTTTTCGGGCAAAACTGATTAATTGCTATTAAACTGAATATCACAATGTATTTAAATTTCTTAATAAAGTATTTTGGCATTAAAAGCTAAACACTAATAATATTTTTAAAAATTTCGTAAAAGGTCGTTCGAAAATCTAGCAGCCATCTGCATCATTTCTTTTCACAAAATATGTATTTATTTTTACTGTATTTGTTCTTGTTGCTATTATTGCTGTTATTTACAGTTTCCAGTGTAAATAAATTCTCTATTGAGGTTTGTTGTTTTTGTAGATTTAGTTTTCATTTTGTTTTGATTATTACAACAACAATATTATAAATATGGTCAATGCAAGTAACGGACTAGATATAAGTACTCTTGCACTTACTGAATGATTACAACTGCAGACACAGCTACCGGCAAATATATAAGTAAATATGTAGAAAGAGTCTCATGGTGGCCAAGACATGGTCCCCAAAATACGAAATTTTAATTTATCATTTTTTTGTGTTGAAACCAAAAAGAAACTATACTTTTACATTTTCTTAATTAAATATCAAAATTTGAGTCCTTACGACGGTCGCTTATCGTCAGCAGCTAAAATTGTAGTTTAATTTTTATATTGGCCAAAATAGACAAAAAAAAAAAAAAAAAAAAATAAATCAAAAATATCGTAAATATTTTTATGAAGTCATTTTATGATCCATTATTATATGTACTTGTTTTCAGTATGAATTTTTTATAAACAATATGTGTACTGTGGTTAACAGTGAAACACAAAAGTGAAGAAAGCTATAGACGAGTTTATATACTAAACTATAGAACATACTTTAGACAATAAACTAGACTATAGACTAGACTATAAACCAGACTACAGATTACTATAGATTAGAACATAGATAATTACACTAGAACTATAGACTAGACTATTGACTAGACTACAGACTAGACTATAGCCTATACTATTGGCCAAACTACAGACTAGACTAGATTAAAGACTAGACTAAAGACTATAATCTAGACTAAAGTCTAGTCTATAGTCTTGTCCACTCTATAGTCTAGTCTAGACTAGACTATAGACTAGACTATAGACTAGACTATAGACTAGACTATAGACTAGACTATAGACTAGAATATAGACTAGACTATAGACTAGACTATAGACTAGACTATAGACTAGACTATAGACTAGACTATTGACTAGACTATAGACTAGACATAGACTAGACTATAGACTAGACCTATAGACTAGACTATTGACTAGACTATAGACTAGACTATAGACTAGACTATAGACTAGACTATAGACTAGACTATAGACTAGACTATAGACTAGACTATAGACTAGACTATAGACTAGACTATAGACTAGACTATAGACTAACTATAGACTAGATATAGACTAGACTATAGACTAGACTATAGACTAGACTATAGACTAGACTATAGACTAGACTATAGACTAGACTATAGACTAGACTATAGACTAGACTATAGACTAGACTATAGACTAGACTATAGACTAGACTATAGACTAGACTATAGACTAGACTATAGACTAGACTATAGACTAAACTATAGACTAGACTATAGACTAGACTATAGACTAGACTATAGACTAGACTATTGACTAGACTATAGACTAGACTATAGACTAGACTATAGACTAGACTATAGACTAGACTATAGACTAGACTATAGACTAGACTATAGACTAGACTATAGACTAGACTATAGACTAGACTATAGACTAGACTATAGACTAGACTATAGACTAGACTATAGACTAGACTATAGACTAGACTATAGACTAGACTATAGACTAGACTATAGACTAGACTATAGACTAGACTATAGACTAGACTATAGACTAGACTATAGACTAGACTATAGACTAGACTATAGACTAGACTATAGACTAGACTATGACTAGACTATAGACTAGACTATAGACTAACTATAGACTAGACTATATACTAGACTATAGACTAGACTATAGACTAGACTATAGACTAGACTATAGACTAGACTATAGACTAGACTATAGACTAGACTATAGACTAGACTATAGACTAGACTATAGACTAGACTATAGACTAGACTATAGACTAGACTATAGACTAGACTATAGACTAGACTATAGACTAGACTAGACTATAGACTAGACTATAGACTAGACTATAGACTAGACTATAGAATAGACTATAGACTAGACTATAGACTAGACTATAGCCTAGACTATAGCCTAGACTATAGACTAGACTATAGACTAGACTATAGACTAGACTATAGACTAGACTATAGACTAGACTATAGACTAGACTATAGACTAGACTATAGACTAGACTATAGACTAGACTATAGACTAGACTATAGACTAGACTATAGACTAAACTATAGACTAGACTATAGACTAGACTATAGACTAGACTATAGACTAGACTATTGACTAGACTATAGACTAGACTATAGACTAGACTATAGACTAGACTATAGACTAGACTATAGACTAGACTATAGACTAGACTATAGACTAGACTATAGACTAGACTATAGACTAGACTATAGACTAGACTATAGACTAGACTATAGACTAGACTATAGACTAGACTATAGACTAGACTATAGACTAGACTTAGACTAGACTATAGACTAGACTATAGACTAGACTATAGACTAGACTATAGACTAGACTATAGACTAGACTATAGACTAGACTATAGACTAGACTATAGACTAGACTAGACTATAGACTAGACTATAGACTAGACTATAGACTAGACTATAGAATAGACTATAGACTAGACTATAGACTAGACTATAGCCTAGACTATAGCCTAGACTATAGACTAGATAGACTATAGACTAGACTATAGACTAGACTATAGACTAGACTATAGACTAGACTATACTAGACTATAGACTAGACTATAGACTAGACTATAGACTAGACTAGCTAGACTAGACTAGACGACTAAACTATAGACTAGACTATAGACTAGACTATAGACTAGACTATAGACTAGACTATTGACTAGACTATAGACTAGACTATAGACTAGACTATAGACTAGACTATAGACTAGACTATAGACTAGACTATAGACTAGACTATAGACTAGACTATAGACTAGACTATAGAGACTAGACTATAGACTAGACTATAGACTAGACTATAGACTAGACTATAGACTAGACTATAGACTAGACTATAGACTAGACTATAGACTAACTATAGACTAGACTATAGACTAGACTATAGACTAGACTATAGACTAGACTATAGACTAGACTATAGACTAGACTATAGACTAGACTATAGACTAGACTATAGACTAGACTATAGACTAGACTATAGACTAGACTATAGACTAGACTATAGACTAGACTATAGACTAGACTATAGACTAGACTATAGACTAGACTATAGACTAGACTATATACTAGACTAAAGACTAGACTATAGACTAGACTATAGACTAGACTATAGACTAGACTATAGACTAGACTATAGACTAGACTATAGACTAGACTATAGACTAGACTATAGACTAGACTATAGACTAGACTATAGACTAGACTAAGACTAGACTATAGACTAGACTAGACTATGACTAGACTATAGACTAGACTATAGACTAGACTATAGAATAGACTATAGACTAGACTATAGACTAGACTATAGCCTAGACTATAGCCTAGACTATAGACTAGAGTATAGACTAGACTATAGACTTAACTAGACCATAGACTAGACCTGATACACTGTTTAAGGAGCATACACAGCCCGATAGAGGTCTAGATGTATTTCCTCCGATTTGATGTATTATACATCCTCCTCTCAAACTAACTTACTAATAGACTAGAGTATATATTAATTATAGTTTAGAATAAACTTCAGACAATAGTTCACACTACCATCCTGCCTATAGACTAAATAGATTCGAATATAATTGACATGACATCTTCCCTTGTATTTCAAAACTGTATTTCATCTCCTATTTTTCTGACTTTTACGTAAATTTTTATAAATCAGTGTAATATGTATTAGATATTGTGCAAGCTCACGATGTTATTTGAAATGAAATTTTGTGTATTTTCTCCCAAGTTTTAAGACATTGTTTACAATATTAATTTTCCCCCAAATTTCTTTTATGCAGTGGTTTTGACTAAAAATAAGAAAAATTATAAGAAATTGGGGTAAAGTAATAAATTTTAGGTTTTTCTACAAACAAATTAATTATAATAAGATATATGGACCGACATATTTCTAGAAAAGAAATGGTTATATGAAATAAAGGCAGAGAACACCATAAAATGTTAACAATTAGATCTGATGACCTTTTGAACTCGAAAATAGTGAGATTCCAATTTAAAACCTTAGATCAACTTTATATGTTCTCATGCAAAAACTATTTTAAATAAATTCATTATAATCACGTAAAAACACACAAATATTAATCTAACTAGAATTTTATGAGACTATTGACATTAAAATCTATAAATCTGGAAAAACATAACATTAATGATAAGTGTAATTTAATATAATATTTGATTTTTAATTGCATTGCACATACAACAACTATAACCTTGTAATCCCTTTGAAAATATGAAAAAGTATTGAAAACATTTTTTTTCAAAAATCTTATCAATTTTTCTATAATTTATAATTCGCAAACAGACATTTTTACATGCACTTGTAGGAATAAAAAATGCTCCGTGTCATATATAATGACTTAACTCATTATGTATGATTTACGATTTGAAATTTTTATCATACATATAATATGTTTTACAAATTAAAGTCTACCTTCTTTTTATACAGTTTATCGAGACCAATGATAGTTTTTCTTTATATTGAATATTTGTTTTATATCAGTCTTCCTTTAAACGCTTTTATAATCTGGTAATTTTCTTATTACAAGTTTTTTGTATAATATGTAATTTTTTACAAAATACTACTTAAGTAAAAGGTGTTTTGTTGCTTTTTGTGTTTCAAAATAAAGTAACTTTACAACAAACATTTAAATTGCAGAAACTACTTTCAAGTAGAATTTTATTGCTGCAACTTGAATTTAAACAAAGAACAGTTGGCAACTATAAAACAGAGACAACATTCTTTGCAAATACTAAATAACAGGGATGGAATATTAGAACAATAAATAGACTGGAGTAGAATTGATTGTAGTCTAGTCGTAGTCTACATTCTAGTCTACAGTCTAATCTATAGTGTAGTCTATAGGCAAGCGTATAGACAAGTAATAGTCTAGTCTACATGTCTACGGACTAGTCTATAGTCAAGTCTAAGACTAATCTATATCTTAGGAGTAGTCTACATCCAGTCTAAAGACCAGTCTATAGTCTAGTCTAAAGACTAGTTATAGTCTAGTCAAAAGACTAGTGTATAGTCTAGTCTATAGTATAGTCCTAGTCTAGTCTATAGTCTTCTACTATAGCAATCTAGTCTAGTCCATAGTCTAGTCCATAGTCTAGATTATAGACTAGACTATAGACTAGACTATAGACTAGACTATAGACTAGACTATAGACTAGACTAGAGACTAGACTATAGACTAGACTATAGACTAGACTATAGACTAGGCTATAGACTAGACTATAGACTAGACTATAGACTAGACTATAGACTAGACTATAGACTAGACTATAGACTAGGCTATAGACTAGACTATAGACTAGACTATAGACTAGACTATAGACTAGACTATAGACTAGACTATAGACTAGACTATAGACTAGACTATAGACTAGACTATAGACTAGACTATAGACTAGACTATAGACTAGACTATAGACTAGACTAGACTAGACTATAGACTAGACTATAGACTAGACTATAGACTAGACTATAGACTAGACTAGACTATAGACTAGACTATAGACTAGACTATAGACTAGACTATAGACTATAGACTAGACTATAGACTAGACTATATACTAGACTATAGACTAGACTATAGACTAGACTATAGACTAGACTATAGACTAGACTATAGACTAGACTATAGACTAGACTATAGACTAGACTATAGACTATAGACTAGACTATAGACTAGACTATAGACTAGACTATAGACTAGACTATAGACTAGACTATAGACTAGACTATAGACTAGACTATAGACTAGACTATAGACTATAGACTAGACTATAGACTAGACTATAGACTAGACTATAGACTAGACTATAGACTAGACTATAGACTAGACTATAGACTAGACTATAGACTATAGACTAGACTATAGACTAGACTATAGACTATAGACTAGACTATAGACTAGACTATAGACTAGACTATAGACTAGACTATAGACTAGACTATAGACTAGACTATAGACTAGACTATAGACTAGACTATAGACTAGACTATAGACTAGACTATAGACTAGACTATAGACTAGACTATAGACTAGACTATAGACTAGACTATAGACTAGACTATAGACTAGACTATAGACTAGACTATAGACTAGACTATAGACTAGACTATAGACTAGACTATAGACTAGACTATAGACTAGACTATAGACTAGACTATAGACTAGACTATAGACTAGACTATAGACTAGACTATAGACTAGACTATAGACTAGACTATAGACTAGACTATAGACTAGACTATAGACTAGACTATAGACTAGACTATAGACTAGACTATAGACTAGACTATGGACTAGACTATAGTCTAGACTATAGACTAGACTATAGACTAGACTATAGACTAGACTATAGACTAGACTATAGACTAGACTATAGACTAGACTATAGACTAGACTATAGACTAGACTATAGACTAGACTATAGACTAGACTATAGACTAGACTATGGACTAGACTATGGACTAGACTAGATTGCTATATGTAGAATATACTATAGACTAGACTATGGACTATACTATAGACTAGACTATACACTAGTCTTTGACTAGACTATACACTAGTCTTTAGACTAGACTATAGACTGGTCTTTAGACTGGACTGTAGACTACTCCTAAGACTATAGATTAGTCTTTAGACTTGACTATAGACTAGTCCGTAGACAATGTAGACTAGACTATATACTTGTCTATACGCTTGCCTATAGACTACACTATAGATTAGACTGTAGACTAGAATGTAGACTACGACTAGACTACAATCAATTCTACTCCAGTCTATTTATTGTTCTAATATTCCCATCCCTGTTATTTAGTATTTGCAAAGAATGTTGTCTCTGTTTTATAGTTGCCAACTGTTCTTTGTTTAAATTCAAGTTGCAGCAATAAAATTCTACTTGAAAGTAGTTTTCTGCAATTTAAATGTTTGTTGTAAAGTTACTTTATTTTGAAACACAAAAAGCAACAAAACACCTTTTACTTAAGTAGTATTTTGTAAAAAATTACATATTATACAAAAAACTTGTAATAAGAAAATTACCAGATTTATAAAAGCCGTTTAAAGGAAGACTGATATAAAACAAAATATTCAATATAAAGAAAAACTATCATTGGTCTCGATAAACTGTATAAAAAGAAGGTAGACTTTAATTTGTAAAACATATTATATGTATGATAAAAATTTCAAATCGTAAATCATACATAATGAGTTAAGTCATTATATATGACACGGAGCATTTTTTATTCCTACAAGTGCATGTAAAAATTGTCTGTTTGCGAATTATAAATTATAGAAAAATTGATAAGATTTTGAAAAAAAATGTTTTCAATACTTTTTCATATTTTCTAAAGGGATTACAAGGTTATAGTTGTTGTATGTGCAATGCAATTAAAAATCAAATATTATATTAAATTACACTTATCATTAATGTTATGTTTTTCCAGATTTATAGATTTTAATGTCAATAGTCTCATAAAATTTCTAGTTAGATTAATATTTGTGTGTTTTTACGTGATTATAATGAATTTATTTAAAATAGTTTTTGCATGAGAACATATAAAGTTGATCTAAGGTTTTAAATTGGAATCTCACTATTTTCGAGTTCAAAAGGTCATCAGATCTAATTGTTTAACATTTTATGGTGTTCTCTGCCTTTATTTCATATAACCATTTCTTTTCTAGAAATATGTCGGTCCATATATCTTATTTATAATTAATTTGTTTTGTAGAAAAACCTAAAATTTATTACTTTACCCCAATTTCTTATAATTTTTCTTATTTTTAGTCAAAACCACTGCATAAAAGAAATTTTTGGGGGAAAATTAATATTGTAAACAATGTCTTAATAACTTGGGAGAAAATACACAAAATTTCATTTCAAATAACATCGTGAGCTTGCACAATATCTAATACATATTACACTGATTTATAAAAATTTACGTAAAAGTCAGAAAAATAGTGGAGATGAAATACAGTTTTGAAATACAAGGGAAGATGTCAAATATTCGAATCTATTTAGTCTATAGGCAGGATGGTAGTGTGAACTATTGTCTGAAGTTTATTCTAAACTATAATTTAATATATACTCTAGTCTATTAGTAAGTTAGTTTGAGAGGAGGATGTATATACATCAAATCGGAGGAAATACATCTAGACCTCTATCGGGCCTGTTGTATGCTCCTTAAACAGTGTATCAGGTCTAGTCTATGGTCTAGTTAAGTCTATAGTCTAGTCTATACTCTAGTCTATAGTCTAGGCTATAGTCTAGGCTATAGTCTAGTCTATAGTCTAGTCTATAGTCTATTCTATAGTCTAGTCTATAGTCTAGTCTATAGTCTAGTCTATAGTCTAGTCTAGTCTATAGTCTAGTCTAGTCTAGTCTATAGTCTAGTCTATAGTCTAGTCTATAGTCTAGTCTATAGTCTAGTCTATAGTCTAGTCTATAGTCTAGTCTATAGTCTAGTCTATAGTCTAGTCTATAGTCTAGTCTATAGTCTAGTCTTTAGTCTAGTATATAGTCTAGTCTATAGTCTAGTCTATAGTCTAGTCTATAGTCTAGTCTATAGTCTAGTCTAGTCTAGTCTATAGTCTAGTCTATAGTCTAGTCTATAGTCTAGTCTATAGTCTAGTCTATAGTCTAGTCTATAGTCTAGTCTATAGTCTAGTCTATAGTCTAGTCTATAGTCTAGTCTATAGTCTAGTCTATAGTCTAGTCTATAGTCTAGTCTATAGTCTAGTCTATAGTCTAGTCTATAGTCTAGTCTATAGTCTAGTCTATAGTCTAGTCTATAGTCTAGTCTATAGTCTAGTCTATAGTCTAGTCTATAGTCTAGTCTATAGTCTAGTCTATAGTCTAGTCTATAGTCTAGTCTATAGTCTAGTCTATAGTCTAGTCTATAGTCTAGTCTATAGTCTAGTCAATAGTCTAGTCTATAGTCTAGTCTATAGTCTAGTCTATAGTCTAGTCTATAGTTTAGTCTATAGTCTAGTCTATAGTCTAGTCTATAGTCTAGTCTATAGTCTAGTCTATAGTCTAGTCTATAGTCTAGTCTATAGTCTAGTCTATAGTCTAGTCTATAGTCTAGTCTATAGTCTAGTCTATAGTCTAGTCTATAGTCTAGGCTATAGTCTAGGCTATAGTCTAGTCTATAGTCTAGTCTATAGTCTATTCTATAGTCTAGTCTATAGTCTAGTCTATAGTCTAGTCTATAGTCTAGTCTAGTCTATAGTCTAGTCTATAGTCTAGTCTATAGTCTAGTCTATAGTCTAGTCTATAGTCTAGTCTATAGTCTAGTCTATAGTCTAGTCATAGTTAGTCTATAGTCTAGTCTATAGTCTAGTCTATAGTCTAGTCTATAGTCTAGTCTATAGTCTAGTCTATAGTCTAGTCTATAGTCTAGTCTATAGTCTAGTCTATAGTCTAGTCTATAGTCTAGTCTATAGTCTAGTCTATAGTCTAGTCTATAGTCTAGTCTATAGTCTAGTCTATAGTCTAGTCTATAGTCTAGTCAATAGTCTAGTCTATAGTCTAGTCTATAGTCTAGTCTATAGTCTAGTCTATAGTTTAGTCTATAGTCTAGTCTATAGTCTAGTCTATAGTCTAGTCTATAGTCTAGTCTATAGTCTAGTCTATAGTCTAGTCTATAGTCTAGTCTATAGTCTAGTCTATAGTCTAGTCTATAGTCTAGTCTATAGTCTAGTCTATAGTCTAGGCTATAGTCTAGGCTATAGTCTAGTCTATAGTCTAGTCTATAGTCTATTCTATAGTCTAGTCTATAGTCTAGTCTATAGTCTAGTCTATAGTCTAGTCTAGTCTATAGTCTAGTCTATAGTCTAGTCTAGTCTAGTCTATAGTCTAGTCTATAGTCTAGTCTATAGTCTAGTCTATAGTCTAGTCTATAGTCTAGTCTATAGTCTAGTCTATAGTCTAGTCTATAGTCTAGTCTATAGTCTAGTCTATAGTCTAGTCTATAGTCTAGTATAGTCTAGTCTATAGTCTAGTCTATAGTCTAGTCTATAGTCTAGTCTATAGTCTAGTCTATAGTCTAGTCTATAGTCTAGTCTATAGTCTAGTCTATAGTCTAGTCTATAGTCTAGTCTATAGTCTAGTCTATAGTCTAGTCTATAGTCTAGTCTATAGTCTAGTCTATAGTCTAGTCTATAGTCTAGTCTATAGTCTAGTCTATAGTCTAGTCTATAGTCTAGTCTATAGTCTAGTCTATAGTCTAGTCTATAGTCTAGTCTATAGTCTAGTCTATAGTCTAGTCTATAGTCTAGTCTATAGTCTAGTCTATAGTCTAGTCTATAGTCTAGTCTATAGTCTAGTCAATAGTCTAGTCTATAGTCTAGTCTATAGTCTAGTCTATAGTCTAGTCTATAGTTTAGTCTATAGTCTAGTCTATAGTCTAGTCTATAGTCTAGTCTATAGTCTAGTCTATAGTCTAGTCTATAGTCTAGTCTATAGTCTAGTCTATAGTCTAGTCTATAGTCTAGTCTATAGTCTAGTCTATAGTCTAGTCTATAGTCTAGTCTATAGTCTAGTCTATAGTCTAGTCTATAGTCTAGTCTATAGTCTAGTCTATAGTCTAGTCTATAGTCTAGTCTATAGTCTAGTCTATAGTCTAGTCTATAGTCTAGTCTATAGTCTAGTCTATAGTCTAGTCAATAGTCTAGTCTATAGTCTAGTCTATAGTCTAGTCTATAGTCTAGTCTATAGTCTAGTCAATAGTCTAGTCTATAGTCTAGTCTATAGTCTAGTCTATAGTCTAGTCTATAGTCTAGTCTATATTCTAGTCTATAGTCTAGTCTATAGTCTAGTCTATAGTCTAGTCTATAGTCTAGTCTATAGTCTAGTCTAGACTAGACTATAGAGTGGACAAGACTATAGACTAGACTTTAGTCTAGATTATAGTCTTTAGTCTAGTCTTTAATCTAGTCTAGTCTGTAGTTTGGCCAATAGTATAGGCTATAGTCTAGTCTGTAGTCTAGTCAATAGTCTAGTCTATAGTTCTAGTGTAATTATCTATGTTCTAATCTATAGTAATCTGTAGTCTGGTTTATAGTCTAGTCTATAGTCTAGTTTATTGTCTAAAGTATGTTCTATAGTTTAGTATATAAACTCGTCTATAGCTTTCTTCACTTTTGTGTTTCACTGTTAACCACAGTACACATATTGTTTATAAAAAATTCATACTGAAAACAAGTACATATAATAATGGATCATAAAATGACTTCATAAAAATTTACGATATTTTGATTTATTTTTTTTTTTTTTTTTTTTGTCTATTTTGGCCAATATAAAAATTAAACTACAATTTTAGCTGCTGACGATAAGCGACCGTCGTAAGGACTCAAATTTTGATATTTAATTAAGAAAATGTAAAAAGTATAGTTTCTTTTTGGTTTCAACACAAAAAATGATAAATTAAAATTTCGTATTTTGGGGACCATGTCTTTGGCCACCATGAGACTCTTTCTACATATTTACTTATATATTTGCCGGTAGCTGTGTCTGCAGTTGTAATCATTCAGTAAGTGCAAGAGTACTTATATCTAGTCCGTTACTTGCATTGACCATATTTTAATATTGTTGT
>NW_023996397.1:40000-44575 GCF_015586225.1 Lucilia sericata | reverse complement strand
AAAGTCGACTTTTCGTTTCAACTATAGAACCCTACAGCAACCCTGTACAAAAAGCCTTGTGTGTTCAAAATTCTTATACATATGCATGGTGTATAAAAAAATTAAAAAATTATGATCCTGCTGCTCGCATACATTTGTATGAATGCTCCTGGCATTCCTTATTGTTGTTCTTGTATAATCATCATACTTAAGCAACCAACAGTTCTATTTTCAATGCATTCCTCCTTTTTTTCCTCTCTCAAATAATTACACCATAATTTTGGTCATGTTTATTGCAATTATTCTAATAAATTTTACTCTCTCTAGCCTGTAAAAATAAAAGTATTTAAGCCTATTGCTAAGCTATTTGCTCATACACTCTGTCTCTTTCTGTTCTGTCATAACTCCACTAAACTATTATTTCCGTTTCTCGTTTAATCAGTTCTTAGTGTGATGTCTTAACAATACGTTTGTCTTCCTTCCGTTACTGTGATTATAAAAAAATATTATTTAGTAATAGAGAAGTTTTTAAATTATTATAAAAAGTAAATTCAAATGTAGAGCCATGATTAAAAAATATTTTTATACCATGTGTAGAGCATTAAAAGTTCTTTGAGAAAATGTTAAATTTTATTAATATATCGCGTTAATTAATAGAAAATTTTTAAGAAAACAAGTTGTTAAGAAAAAAATTTGCTGCCGGCAGCGCAGTCGTGAAGAAAAAATAGTATGTATCCTTCGTTCTAGTAGTTTCGCAAAAGTGTTTTGTTGTATCGTGATAGTTAATAAGAAAGTTTGTGTAAATGCATTACGCAGGGGGAGGTGCGTAATATAGTAATTGAAAAGAGAGCATGAGTTAAAATTAAGAGTAAATAAATGTTATGCAAAGTAAAAGCTCCAACTGTGGCCTGTTTTTTAAATAAAGTAAAAGTGTTTAAAAGTATGAGTGTGTAAAAGTGTTTTGATGTATTTTTTGGCGAAAGTTCAAAAGGAAATAAAAAAAAAGTAGTTGCTAAAGGTTTTAAATAAAGCAAATTTAGGATTTTAAAATAAATAAAGAAAAATAAAGAGTTAAAAGTAAGTTAAAATAAATTAATAACATAAGTGAAGTTTTAAAAAGCTGTTTCGATGGCCTATTTTTAAATAAATAAAATAGGATTTTGAAGTCAAAGTTATGAAGTACAAAAATTAAGTAAGAGAGTTAAGTATCAGCACATACCTATATGGCTAATAAATCATGAGTCGTAGATATGGACTTATGCATCGATCCTTTGCAATTTAATATTATGATTTAATCATTTATTATGACTTTAGGAAGAGGGAACTCAATTTTTTTTTTTTCAATTTTATCTTAATACTATAACTTTTAAACGAATTATTGACAATAACCAGTATTGTTCTATGTATAAAAGGAATTTAATGCGTTTGGAGTCACACCGTTTTAAATCTGAGATGGAAACCTTTGACTGATATACTCCCATTTCATTGCCAAACAAAACCAAATATTTATGGAAAATTTCAACCATTGGCAACCTGTCCGAATATAAGGCCCCACTCAGAAAATATCTTTACGCTCACAAATTAAGAAAATTGCTCTTGTTTTCAATATTGATAGTAAATTTATGAAAATTTTCGGAATCGGGGTCCTTTGTTGGGCCTTAGTAAAATTATGAATTGTACTCTGCATTAATTTATACTAAAAATTTAATTTATAAATGAAAGAGGCCTTTCTAGGAGGCTTGACCTATTATGAACCGAAATGGTTTCGGAAGTAGTATGTGTTCAATTGAACTAGTGTAGTACCAATGTATAACTAAGTAGTGCCAAAGAACTGATTCCTTGTAAACTCCTAGTTCTAGAAGTAAAGGCGAATTCATTTGTTCCATTGATCCTTTTTAAGAATCTGGTACTAGATCTAGTTTTTTAATAACTAATATTATTTTTTTTCCAATTTTCCCTATTTATACCCCACACCACTTTAGTGTGGTTTTGTGCTGATGTTTGTAACGCACAATAATATTGGTCCAATCGGATTAGAATCATTTTTTGAGTCGATTTAGCTATGTCCGTCCATCCATGTAAACATCGTAATCAAACTACAAGTCGCAATTTTGAAGATAATTCAATGAAATTTGGTACCTGATTTTTTATCCCATGGACGTAGCTTCTTAAAAATGGTTAAAATCGGTCTATTATTTCACCAAACCCCCATGCAACTGAACCCCGAAAAGGGCTTGTAAACCTTGTAATCTAACTACAGGTCACAATTTTGAAAATAATTCAATAAAATTTGGCACATGATCTTCTATTGTACCAGGGACAAAGCCTATTAAAAATGCTTAACCATACAACCGAACCCACCGAATAGGGCTTTTAAGTTCATGATTATGTTTAATATACTGGTATCTCGACAAAAAGCTCCAAAACTAAGTTCTATACTAGCCTTGATGAACCTCATGAATTTTATAATTATATCGCCACATTTGACCCAAGCCCCTATACAAAGCCCCCTTCAAACATAACTTAAATGTCCACAATTGTATTCAACAATAAATGGCTTAAGTTACAATTCCACTTAAATGCTGTATTATGAAAACTAAATCACATCTTATATTTTTAAAACTGGTATAGGGTATTATAAGGTCGGCCTCGCCCGACTATAATTTCTTACTTGTTTTGTCTTATAAACGTTTAACAATTTTAAAAATTTATTATAAATTTAGTTTCTAAAGTAATACTTAAGAATATAGTTTATATATTTTTAATAATTAATTACTCAATTATCTTGCTAGTTCAACATCATTGTTCCATACAAATGGAATCCTAGTGGTTGTATCTATAGTTGAATCTTTAACATTCTTTGCCGTTGTAGTTTCAATAAATTCCTTATCATTTTCAAATCCTTTGGCTTCGTAGTTGTATGTAAAATTTTTCTAACCTGTTCTGAGATAAATTTTGTTAGATTTTTGTTCTTAAAAATTTTAAAAGGTTTTAAGCTTTTCTTCTTTTCGATCTCATTATGTGTAGTGGGCTTTAGGGTTGTTGATATAACATCAATATTATTATCATTTACACTTCAGAAATTTTTCTAGCCTGTTCAGAGATAATATTTGTTAGATTTTTATTCTTAAAAATCTTGAAATTTTTAACTTTTTCCTGTCCAGTGTCATTATCGGATTTGAAATTTGGCTTTATTTCACTATTTTTGATATCTTTTTCAGCTACGACATTTGTATTTGGTTTGATTGGGGACTGGGTCGAATTATCAATATCGGTTGGTTTTGTAGTTGTATGCATAAATTTCCTAGACTGCTCAGACTAATATTTGTCAGATTTTTGTTCATAAAAATCCTAAAAGGTTCTTTACTGCATCATTATCGGATTTGACGTTGATGTTGAGTTTTCTATAATTTTTCTAGCCTGTTCTGCAACAAAATGTTTCAGATTCTTGTTCTTAAAAATTTGAAAAGATTTTAGCTTTTTCTTCTCATTGACATTATTCTCTTGGTTATTATTTTTGAAATCTTTGTCGGTCTTTTGGGTTGAATTGCCGATAATTTTTGTAGCTTCTTCAATGTTAATATTTGAACCGATTTAGTGGTTTAGTCATAGTAGTTACTGGATTTGAATTGTAGAACCGGAATTGGAAGTTACATATTTGTATTTGCTTTTCGAAGAAATTACGGGAGTATTGAAATGCTTTGAACTTTCAACACACTTTTTGGAGTATCCAGTAGAGTTTACAGTGGATGGACTTGTGTATATATATGCAAGTAATTATGATTTAAAGAATTTTGATGATGTATAGAACTTTCACCTAAAAATATATTTATAGGACATAAGTACATACATACGTATAGATAATTAATCCGATTACAAAGTTCTTACCATTGTGAGTATTATAGAGAAAATTTTTATCACGAATTGGATAATAATTCGATTTTATATATCCAGTGGAGTTGTGAGATTGGTGTGGTTTGAGTATAGACATGTACGATATTATGATTTTAAAGATTTATGATGTTCAACTTTTACTTTCTTCCTAAAATAGATATATAGATATAAGATAGATAGATAGATAGATAGATAGATAGATAGATAGATAGATAGATAGATAGATAGATAGATAGATAGATAGATAGATAGATAGATAGATAGTAGATAGATAGATATAGATAGATAGATAGATAGATAGATAGATAGATAGATAGATAGATAGATAGATAGATAGATAGATAGATAGATAGATAGATAGATAGATAGATAGTAGAGATAGATAGATAGATAGATAGATAGATAGATAGATAGATAGATAGATAGATAGATAGATAGATAGATAGATAGATAGATAGATAGATAGATAGATAGATAGATAGATAGATAGATAGATAGATAGATAGATATAGATAGATAATAGATAGATAGAAATAGATAGATAGATAGATAGATAGATAGATAGATAGATAGATAGAGATGATAGATAGTAGATAGATAGATAGATAGTAGATAGATAGATAGATGATAGATAGATAGAGATATAGATAGATAGATAGATAGATAGATAGATATAGATAGATAGATAGATAGATAGATAGA
>NW_023996397.1:22500-37500 GCF_015586225.1 Lucilia sericata | reverse complement strand
TTTTGATCACGAAATGGATGTACCGATACATTTCTAGATGTATGATGTAGTAGTTTTGTTGATATAGTTTCGGTTTCCAGTTTTGTATGGGTTTTCATGTGAGTATTACTATTATAGGCCGAGTGTAAAATATTTGTATGTGCTTTTGAAGAAATCGTGTTAGTACTGAAATGTTTAGAATTAGCAATGCTATGTGGGGATTTAAAGGATTTTCCATTATAATTCGATTTTATATATCCAATAGAGTTGTGAGATTGGTGTGTTTGAGATATATATGTACGATATTATGATTTAAAGATTTATGATGTTCAATTTTACGTTCTCCTAAAAATATATAGATAAGTATATATGTTTGTATATATGTATATAAATAAATCTGATAAAATAGACTTACCATTATGACTATTATATAGAAAATTGTGATCTGTAAAGGGTTGCACTGCAAAACTATGATGGCACTGGGTTACGGCTGAAATTTTAGTTTCCAAATTCGTATGGGTTTTTAAATGAGTTGTTTGGCTATTATAAGCCTAAAATAAATAATTAAATTTCATACAAATAATGTATTTACATATATAAACTTTTCTATAAAAAAATCATACTTGCGACGAAATGTAAGCATTTCTGTTTCACAAATGCTTAAAAGAACTAGGAAAGGTATAGCTAAAACTTTAATGCCTTTAAATACTAACATTATAAGAATATTTGCTATAAACTACAGCTAATTTCTTTAAGTTAACTTAACTAACTGATTCTATTAACGATTTATTTCAATTTATATATTACAAATAATGATTTTATATATTATTTAAAATGCGTAAATTTTTTGTGGTTGATTTAACGGTCGCATTTATTTCAGTTATAGCTAAAGGAAGATTAAATTTGGAATCATATTCTATAAGGTTTACGTAACTAGACTTACACAGAATTTAACAGTTTATTCATATTTATATGAATGAATATAACCTGTTCTGAGATAAATTTTGTTAGATTTTGTTCTTAAAAATTTTAAAAGGTTTTACGCTTTTCTTCTTTTCGATATCATTATGTGTAGTGGGCTTTAGGGTTGTTGATAACATATTATTATCATTTACACTTTCAGAAATTTTTCTAGCCTGTTCAGAGATAATATTTGTTAGACTTTTATTCTTAAAAATCTTGAAATATAAATGATTTCATATATTATTTAAAATGCGTAAATTTTTTTGTGGTTGATTTAACGGTCGCATTTATTTCAGTTATAGCTAAAGGAAGATTAAATTTGGAATCATATTCTATAAGGTTTACGTAACTAGACTTACACAGAATTTAACAGTTTATTCATATTTATATGTAGGACTATTTTTACTGTTTCTGTAAATCAATATTAATTAAGAATTCTGTATAATTTGCGCTATATTAGACAAGACCACAAAACGCCCTCTTTCGAAAATATCTTTAAAGCTTGTACATCTCATATTAATATTGATATTGCAACAAAATTGTAAACATATGTTTACATACTTTTAAAATCGATGTTTCTGATTTGGATGAAAATTTGCACCAGGGTTAGTTTTATGGGATAGTAGGCCAAACAGAAATTCAGCTTTATCGGTCAAGAACTGTCGGACTTAGAGGGAATAGCTATCCGAATCCTTTGGCAATTTTTGCTAGGACCAGTATGGTGAAAAGTTACACTCATTTAATCAAACCCTGTATGACCAAAATGTCTAACTTTGACCCCCCTCTAAATCCCCCCCCCCCCCTAAGTAGGTTCATGACCGATAGAGCTGAAAATTTAGGTCTGACCTACTATTGGTCAAATTTCGTGATTTTTTGAGTTGGGTCACTTGACATGAAATTGCAATTGCAATTGAAATGTAAATAAGGTCCATGAGAACTTGAATACTTTGAAAAATTTTGATTGTAGAATCAAGAACCAATATTTGTTTCGAAATTTAATCTTTTAGATATAGTTCTATATAAAATTTATAATAAATAAGTCAGCGAAACTTAGAACCAGAATTTCTACATAACATCATTTAAGAACTATTTACTAGTCTATATACTAATCCATAGGCTAGACTAGATCAAATACTAGTAAATAGATTAGTTTCATAGGACTAGTCTGCAGATTAGTTCATAGACTGGTAAATAAACTAGTCCATATAATGGATCAATAGTGTAATCCATAGACTAATCCATATAGTAGTTTAGAGACTAATCCATTAGTTAGTACATATACTAGTCAATGGAATAGTCCATATACTAGCCCATATATTGGTCAATAGTGTAATCCATATTCTAGCCTATATACTAGTCATATTCTAGCCCATGTACCAGTCAAAAGTTTAGTTCATAGACTAGTCAATAAACCACATAGTCCATCTGACTATTCAATAGAAAGTTCAGTTACTATTCAAAAGATTTGTTCACCGACTATTTATGAGATTAGCACATATACTGGTCAATAAACTAGACCGCGGACTTGCATTAGACTAGTTCTCATAATTATTAGTCTATTTGCTGGTCAACAAACTAGATTCATATTCTAGTCCATATACAGGTCAATTCATTGTACCATAATCTGGTCAATAGATAGTGTGATTCATAGACTAGTCCATATAGTGGTTTAGAGACTAATCCATTAGATAGTACATGTACTAGTCAATGGATAGTCCATATACTAGCCCATAGATTGGCCAATAGTGTAATCCATAGTCCATCTGACTATTCAATAGAAAGTTTCTGTTACTATTCAAAAGATTTGTTCATGGACTATGTAATCTATAGACAGTAAATATAGTAGTTTAGAGACTAATCGATTAGCTAGTACATATACTAGTCCAATGGAATAGTCCATATACTAGCCCTACATTGGTCAATAGTGTAATCCATATTCTAAGTGTAATCCATAGTCAAAAGTTTAGTTCATAGACTTATCAATAGCCCACATAGTCCATCTGACTATTCAATAGAAAGTTCAGTTACTATTTAAAAGATTTGTTCATCGACTATTAAGAGATTAGCACATAGACTGGTTAATAAACTAGACCACGGACTTGTCAGTAGACTAGTTCTCATACTTATTAGTCTATTGGCTGGTTAACATACTAGATTAATATTCTAGTCCATATACAGGTCAATAGATTGTACCATAATCTGATCAATAGATTAATCTATATACAAGGCCATATAAATACTGTAGTTCTATACTGATCATAAGACTAGTCCATAGACCAGTCAATTGATGTGTATAAAAACTGCTCAGTAAATTTGTCCATGGATTATACGAAATACTAGTTTATAGAATGGTCAGTGGACTAGTTCCTTAACTGGTCAATTGTCTTATTTATAGACTGGTCAGTAGAATAGCCTATAGACATCTTAATAGACTAGTATAAACTGGTCATTACAATAGACTAGAGCATAGACTGGTCAATAGACTAGACCATAGACAGTTCGATAGACCAGTCCATAAACTAGTTTCATATACTAGTCCCTAGACTGGTCAATTATAGTATATAGAGTAGTAAAAAGTAATTTATATATCCTTCACCCTAGTGTGTTTAGAAAAGTCTAATTTTATAACATTTTTTATTTATTTTTTTTTTTCCCGACTCTACCAATTCTTTGCCAATAAGAAAACAATAAAACAACAACAACTTACGCCAAACGAAACAAAACATCTGGGGTCTTCAGAATTTGATTTAAACAGACAGACGGATATGGCTTAGTAGACTCCGCTATCTATAAGGATCCAGATATGTGAAGGGATAAACAAGTTCTAGTATTATTAAAGATTTTTATTTTCCATGACTGATAGAGTCTATACAAAAGTATTGAACCCATAAAATGTTTAATGAATCTATGCTAACTTTGAACCTAAAGGCCTTTAGTTGAAATTTATTTCTCTTAACTTTTTATTCTAAAATATTTTAGTGTATTTCATTATTGTAAAAACAGTATTTATCATTTTGCCAAGTGTACTTAAGTAATATGATATATAATCAGTGAGGGTGTACTGGCGACAAGATTCAAGGAATTTTATGATGGCAAATAGAATGGGTCATTTGTGGACTCGAATATCCGTTGGTAATTAAGTGATTATTTTTACTATAGGAATTAGCAAAATGCTGAGAATTTTGCATAGTATTTAAATGCTTTTGATTTTCAGTTAGAGTTGACTCGTAATAATGATGATGATGAACATGATTTCCATCTAAAATAAATTTATAAATATTCCGAAAAATACATATAAAAATAAATAATACTTACAATTTTGAATATTATATGTAGAATGGGGATTATTTATAGGGTTCCTTAACTCTTGCGGTGGTTTTTTGTTTAAAGTTTTTATAATGTAATGTCGGGTTTGAGGTTCGTTTTTTGAGTTTGAAGGCTTAATAACAGTGGCAATCCATCCAGTTGAATTTTTTGTAATTTTTATATGTTTTGGTAAAGTATCAATTCTTTTACTTTTAAATCCTTCAGTGGTTGATCTCATTGTTGTGGGAGTAGTACGTGGCGTTCTGGTTGTAGTTACAAAAGGTTTTCGAGTAGTTCTTGTAGATGATAGCGGTTTTCTTGTGTCCTGGTGTTTATTACTAACCTAGTTTTTGTTTGAAGGCTTAACAACAGTGAGAACCCACCCAGTTGAATTGTTTGTAATTTTTATATGTTTGGGTAAAGTATCAGTTCTTTTACTTTTAAATCTTTCAGTGGTTGATCTCATTGTTGCGGGAGTAGTACGTGGCGTTGTGGTTGTAGTCACAAAAGGTTTTCGAGTAGTTCTTGTAGATGATAGCGGTTTTCTTGTTGTCCTGGTGTTTATTATTATCCTAGTTCTTGGCATGGTTCCTGTTTCTGAAACATTTGTGCTTATTGTTTGCTGTTTAGGACAATTATTTCCAAAACCGTTCCTACAATATTTTATACACTAAGAATAAAAAATGCATCAATATACTGATAAAGCAAATTATTTTTATAAATATCTTACTCTTTTGCAACGACAATTGCTCCTTTTAAGTCGCACAATTTTAGAATTATTATTTTTTGCAAAAATATTAAAGCCGATGGGATGATCAATGATCATTACTTGATCTTTGGGAGAAATCACTTTAGACGAAGCTACTGCCTGTTAGAAAATTTACAAAAATGTCTTTACTTTTAAAAAATGGTTTACGAATTATAGTACCTACTTGAGATGACGATTGGGGTAATATATCACCCAAACTTTTGTCACAAATTTGTAGTAAAATGATCAACAGGAGTGGTAACGTTTTAATTTCTTTAAATGTCATGATGATACTTCCTTTGATTTAACTTTAGCAACTGTTTTCCATTTCGGTTTTGTTATAAATTATATAGTAAATTTCCTGAGCGGCCTATATGTATGCATGTGTGTGTGTTATGTGTATTATTAGATATAATTGTAAAGTATGTGGTTACTTAACGGTCTTAATATTTCCAAAGAATTTTAAATATGGAACACAGTTCACAAGAGTTGTTCATCCTTTTCTTTGTTTATTCATTTTAAAAGCTAAGTACATATTATTTTTAATTTTAACGACTAGCATAGTTGTAGTACGATGGCTGTTTATTCCGAAATTGAGGGACCACAGGATTGTAATAATTTTCGATAATTATAGTTTGATGTTTGGAACATGCTCGTAAACATTATTCTTAAAGAATAACAATGTATCCAATAATATGTCCTACTTTTCTTTGTCTTATATGAAACTTATTTATGTCGGATTTCATCGCTATAGTTGTATTTTAAAACAGTAATACCAGTTAAAGCTGTTTTTCGGGGGTCCACTTGTATGGGGGCTATCCGAACAAGTGGACCGATATTGCCCATTCATGCAAAATTTCAACTCTCTACCTCTCTCCGTTCGGCCTCTATCGTGCTTTCAACAGACAGACATGGCTAGATAGTATTAGAATTTAATAACGAACCAGAATATACATATATATTTTTGGGGTCTATGACCAATATTTCGATGTGTTACAAACGGAATGACAAAATCAATATACGACCATCATTTTGATGGTGGGTATAATAATAATATTATTAGATCTATATTGAGATTTAATAAATAAGAAAATTGTTTTGATAATAACTAAAGCAACGATTTATAAATATCAAAGTTTATTTATAAGGAAGTATTAATTTTACGCCAAATGTGGGTATATAAGATTCGGCATAGCCGAACGCTCTTAATTGTTCATTGTTTGTTTTGTTTGAAGGCTTAAGGGCCCTGCAGACGATCACACATTATGTAAAAAAATGTATATTCTAACCCCATCATCTCAATGTCTGGTTATTTTATTATAAGGATAAATTGACAGTTTTCATACAAAAATTATTTTAACCGGTCGAATACCTAAGATTACCGAAGTTGGCGTCAACGGGCCTAAGAATATAAATTCAACAATTTCCTGATAAAACAAAATTATTTTTATAAATATCTTACTCTTTTGCTACGACAACTGCTCCTTTTAAGACGTACGGTTTTAGAATTATTACTCTCTGCAAAAATATTAAAGCCTACTAGATGATCAATGATCATTACTTGATCTTTGGGACAAATCGCTTAGATAAAAATGTTACCTGTTAGAAAATTACAAAAAGGTGTTAATACTATAGAGACATAGACTAGACTATAGACTAGACTATAGATAGACTATAGACTAGACTATAGACTAGACTATAGACTAGACGATAGACTAGACTATAGACTAGACTATAGACTAGACTATAGACTAGACTATAGACTAGACTATAGACTAGACTATAGACTAGACTATAGACTAGACTATAGACTAGACTATAGACTAGACTATAGACTAGACTATAGACTAGACTATAGACTACTAGACTAGACTAGACTAGACTCTAGACTAGACTAGACTATAGACTAGACTATAGACTAGACTATAGACTAGACTAGACTAGACTATGACTAGACTAGACTAGACTATAGACTAGACTATAGACTAGACTATAGACTAGACTATAGACTAGACTATAGACTAGACTATAGACTAGACTAGACTAGACTATAGACTAGACTATAGACTAGACTATAGACTAGACTATAGACTAGACTATAGACTAGACTATAGACTAGACTATAGACTAGACTATAGACTAGACTATAGACTAGACTATAGACTAGACTATAGACTAGACTATAGACTAGACATAGACTATAGACTAGACTATAGACTAGACTATAGACTAGACTATAGACTAGACTAGACTAGACTATAGACTAGACTATAGACTAGATTATAGACTAGTCTAGACTATAGACTAGACTCTAGACTAGACTATAGACTAGACTATAGATAGACTATAGACTAGATAGACTAGATATGACTATAGACTAGCTATAGACTAGACTATAGAGACTATAGACTAGACTATAGACTAGACTATAGACTAGACTATAGACTCTAGACTAGACTATAGACTAGACTATACACGACTAAGACTAGACTATAGACTAGACTATAGACTAGATTATAGACTAGTGAATCTTTTTAAAGAGTCTGCTATTTTAGTAGTCTAGTCTATAGTCTAAAGCCTAGTCTATAGTCTAAAGTCTATTCTATAGTCTAGTCTATAGTCTAGTCTATAGTCTAGTCTATAGTCTAGTCTATAGTCTAGTCTATAGTCTAGTCTATAGTCTAGTCTATAGTCTAGTATATAGTCTAGTCTATAGACTAGACTAGACTATAGCTAGACTAGACTAGACTATAGACTAGTCTAGACTAGACTATAGACTAGACTATAGACTAGACTAGACTAGACTATAGACTAGACTATAGACTAGACTCTAGACTAGACTAGACTAGACTATAGACTAGACTATAGACGACTATAGACTAGACTATAGACTAGACTATACTAGACTATAGACTAGACTATAGACTAGACTATAGACTAGACTATAGAATAGACTTTAGACTATAGACTAGGCTTTAGACTATAGACTAGACTACTAAATAGCAGACTCTTTAAAAAGATTCACTAGTCTAATCTAGTCTATAGTCTAGTCTATAGTCTAGTCTATAGTCTAGTGTATAGTCTCAGTCTATAGTCTAGTCTATAGTCTATAGTCTAGTTATAGTCTAGTCTATAGTCTAGTCTATAGTCTAGTCTATAGTCTAGTCTATAGTTAGTCTAGTCTAGTCTATAGTCTAGTCTATAGTCTAGTCTATAGTCTAGTTATAGTCTAGTCATAGTCTAGTCTATAGTCTAGTCTATAGTAGACTAGTCTATAATCTAGTCTATAGTCTAGTCTATAGTCTAGTCTATAGTCTAGTCTATAGTCTAGTCTATAGTCTAGTCTATAGTCTAGTCTATAGTCTAGTCTATAGTAGTCTATAGTCTAGTCTAGTCTAGTCTATAGTCTAGTCTATAGTAGTCTATAGTCTAGTCTAGTTAGTCTATAGTCTAGTCTATAGTCTAGTCTATAGTCTAGTCTATATAGTCTATAGTCTAGTCTATAGTCTAGTCTATAGTCTAGTCTATAGTCTAGTCTATAGTCTAGTCTATAGTCTAGTCTATAGTCTAGTCTATAGTCTAGTCTATAGTCTAGTCTATAGTCTAGTCTATAGTCTAGTCTATAGTCTAGTCTATAGTCTAGTCTAGTCTATAGTCTAGTCTAGTCTATAGTCTAGTCTATAGTCTAGTCTATAGTCTAGTCTATAGTCTAGTCTATAGTCTAGTCTATAGTCTAGTCTATAGTCTAGTCTATAGTCTAGTCTATAGTCTAGTCTATAGTCTAGTCTATAGTCTAGTCTATAGTCTAGTCTATAGTCTAGTCTATAGTCTAGTCTATAGTCTAGTCTATAGTCTAGTCTATAGTCTAGTCTATAGTCTAGTCTATAGTCTAGTCTATAGTCTAGTCTATAGTCTAGTCTATAAGTATTAACACCTTTTTGTAATTTTCTAACAGGTAACATTTTTATCTAAAGCGATTTGTCCCAAAGATCAAGTAATGATCATTGATCATCTAGTAGGCTTTAATATTTTTGCAGAGAGTAATAATTCTAAAACCGTACGTCTTAAAAGGAGCAGTTGTCGTAGCAAAAGAGTAAGATATTTATAAAAATAATTTTGTTTTATCAGGAAATTGTTGAATTTATATTCTTAGGCCCGTTGACGCCAACTTCGGTAATCTTAGGTATTCGACCGGTTAAAATAATTTTTGTATGAAAACTGTCAATTTATCCTTATAATAAAATATAACCAGACATTGAGATGATGGGGGTTAGAATATACATTTTTTTACATAATGTGTGATCGTCTGCAGGGCCCTTAAGCCTTCAAACAAACAAACAATGAACAATTAAGAGCGTTCGGCTATGCCGAATCTTATATACCCACATTTGGCGTAAAATTAATACTTCCTTATAAATAAACTTTGATATTTATAAATCGTTGCTTTAGTTATTATCAAAACAATTTTCTTATTTATTAAATCTCAATATAGATCTAATTATTATTATTATACCCACCATCAAAATGATGGTCGTATATTGATTTTGTCATTCCGTTTGTAACACATCGAAATATTGGTCATAGACCCACAAAAATATATGTATATTCTGGTTCGTTATTAAATTCTAATACTATCTAGCCATGTCTGTCTGTTGAAAGCACGATAGAGGCCGAACGGAGAGAGGTAGAGAGTTGAAATTTTGCATGAATGGGCAATATCGGTCCACTTGTTCGGATAGCCCCCATACAAGTGGACCCCCGAAAAACAGCTTTAACTGGTATTACTGTTTTAAAAATACAACTATAGCGATGAAATCCGACATAAATAAGTTTCATATAAGACAAAGAAAAGTAGGACATATTATTGGATACATTGTTATTCTTTAAGAATAATGTTTACGAGCATGTTCCAAACATCAAACTATAATTATCGAAAATTATTACAATCCTGTGGTCCCTCAATTTCGGAATAAACAGCCATCGTACTACAACTATGCTAGTCGTTAAAATTAAAAATAATATGTACTTAGCTTTTAAAATGAATAAACAAAGAAAAGGATGAACAACTCTTGTGAACTGTGTTCCATATTTAAAATTCTTTGGAAATATTAAGACCGTTAAGTAACCACATACTTTACAATTATATACTAATAATACACATAAACACACACACATGCATATACATATAGGCCGCTCAGGAAATATTACTATATAATTTATAACAAAACCGAAATGGAAAACAGTTGCTAAAGTTAAATCAAAGGAAGTAGTATCATCATGACATTTAAAGAAATTAAAACGTTACCACTCCTGTTGATCATTTTACTACAAATTGTGACAAAAGTTTGGGTGATATATTACCCCAATCGTCATCTCAAGTAGGTACTATAATTCGTAACCATTTTTTAAAAGTAAAGACATTTTTGTAAATTTTCTAACAGGCAGTAGCTTCGTCTAAAGTGATTTCTCCAAAGATCAAGTAATGATCATTGATCATCCCATCGGCTTTAATATTTTTGCAAAAAATAATAATTCTAAAATTGTGCGACTTAAAAGGAGCAATTGTCGTTGCAAAAGAGTAAGATATTTATAAAAATAATTTGCTTTATCAGTATATTGATGCATTTTTTATTCTTAGTGTATAAAATATTGTAGGAACGGTTTTGGAAATAATTGTCCTAAACAGCAAACAATAAGCACAAATGTTTCAGAAACAGGAACCATGCCAAGAACTAGGATAATAATAAACACCAGGACAACAAGAAAACCGCTATCATCTACAAGAACTACTCGAAAACCTTTTGTGACTACAACCACAACGCCACGTACTACTCCCGCAACAATGAGATCAACCACTGAAAGATTTAAAAGTAAAGAACTGATACTTACCCAAACATATAAAATTACAAACAATTCAACTGGGTGGGTTCTCACTGTGTTAAGCCTTCAAACACCAAAAACTAGGTTAGTAATAAACACCAGGACAACAAGAAAACCGCTATCATCTACAAGAACTACTCGAAACCTTTTGTAACTACAACCAGAACGCCACGTACTACTCCCACAACAATGAGATCAACCACTGAAGGATTTAAAAGTAAAAGAATTGATACTTTACCAAAACATATAAAAATTACAAAAATTCAACTGGATGGATTGCCACTGTTATTAAGCCTTCAAACTCAAAAAACGAACCTCAAACCCGACATTACATTATAAAAACTTTAAACAAAAAACCACCGCAAGAGTTAAGGAACCCTATAAATAATCCCCATTCTACATATAATATTCAAAATTGTAAGTATTATTTATTTTTATATGTATTTTTCGGAATATTTATAAATTTATTTTAGATGGAAATCATGTTCATCATCATCATTATTACGAGTCAACTCTAACTGAAAATCAAAAGCATTTAAATACTATGCAAAATTCTCAGCATTTTGCTAATTCCTATAGTAAAATAATCACTTAATTACCAACGGATATTCGAGTCCACAAATGACCCATTCTATTTGCCATCATAAAAATTCCTTGAATCTTGTCGCCAGTACACCCTCAACTGATTATATATCATATTACTTAAGTACACTTGGCAAAATGATAAATACTGTTTTACAATAATGAAATACACTAAAATATTTTTAGAATAAAAAGTTAAGAGAAATAAATTTCAACTAAAGTCCTTTAGGTTCAAAGTTAGCATAGATTCATTAAACATTTTATGGGTTCAATACTTTTGTATAGACTCTATCAGTCATGGAAAATAAAAATCTTTAAATAATACTAGAACTTGTTTATACCCTTCACATATCTGGATCCTTATAGATAGCGGAGTCTACTAAGCCATATCCGTCTGTCTGTTTAAATCAAATTCTGAAGACCCCAGATGTTTTGTTTCGTTTGGGCGTAAGTTGTTGTTGTTTTATTGTTTTCTTATTGGCAAAGAATTGGTAGAGTCGGGAAAAAAAAAAAATAAATAAAAAATGTTATAAATTAGACTTTTCTAAACACACTAGGGTGAAGGATATATAAATTACTTTTTACTACTCTATATACTATAATTGACCAGTCTAGGGACTAGTATATGAACTAGTTTATGGACTGGTCTATCGAACTGTCTATGGTCTAGTCTATTGACCAGTCTATGCTCTAGTCTATTGTAATGACCAGTTTATACTAGTCTATTAAGATGTCTATAGGCTATTCTACTGACCAGTCTATAAATAAGACAATTGACCAGTTAAGGAACTAGTCCACTGACCATTCTATAAACTAGTATTCGTATAATCCATGGACAAATTTACTGAGCAGTTTTTATACACATCAATTGACTGGTCTATGGACTAGTCTTATGATCAGTATAGAACTACAGTATTTATATGGCCTTGTATATAGATTAATCTATTGATCAGATTATGGTACAATCTATTGACCTGTATATGGACTAGAATATTAATCTAGTATGTTAACCAGCCAATAGACTAATAAGTATGAGAACTAGTCTACTGACAAGTCCGTGGTCTAGTTTATTAACCAGTCTATGTGCTACTCTCTTAAATAGTCGATGAACAAATCTTTTAAATAGTAACTGAACTTTTCTATTGAATAGTCAGATGGACTATGTGGGCTATTGATAAGTCTATGAACTAAACTTTTGACTATGGATTACACTTTAGAATATGGATTACACTATTGACCAATGTATGGGCTAGTATATGGACTATTCCATTGACTAGTATATGTACTAGCTAATCGATTAGTCTCTAAACTACTATATTTACTGTCTATAGATTACATAGTCCATGAACAAATCTTTTGAATAGTAACAGAACTTTCTATTGAATAGTCAGATGGACTATGGATTACACTATTGGCCAATCTATGGGCTAGTATATGGACTATCCCATTGACTAGTACATGTACTATCTAATGGATTAGTCTCTAAACCACTATATGGACTAGTCTATGAATCACACTATCTATTGACCAGATTATGGTACAATGAATTGACCTGTATATGGACTAGAATATGAATCTAGTTTGTTGACCAGCAAATAGACTAATAATTATGAGAACTAGTCTAATGCAAGTCCGCGGTCTAGTTTATTGACCAGTATATGTGCTAATCTCATAAATAGTCGGTGAACAAATCTTTGAATAGTAACTGAACTTTCTATTGAATAGTCAGATGGACTATGTGGTTTATTGACTAGTCTATGAACTAAACTTTTGACTGGTACATGGGCTAGAATATGACTAGTATATAGGCTAGAATATGGATTACACTATTGACCAATATATGGGCTAGTATATGGACTATTCCATTGACTAGTATATGTACTAACTAATGGATTAGTCTCTAAACTACTATATGGATTAGTCTATGGATTACACTATTGATCATTATATGGACTAGTTTATTTACCAGTCTATGAACTAATCTGCAGACTAGTCTATGAACTAATCTATTTACTAGTATTTGATCTAGTCTAGCCTATGGATTAGTATATAGACTAGTAAATAGTTCTTAATGATGTTATGTAGAAATTCTGGTTCTAAGTTTCGCTGACTTATTTATTATAAATTTTTATATAGAACTATATCTAAAAGATTTAAATTTCGAAACAAATATTGGTTCTTGATTCTACAATCAAAATTTTTTCAAAGTAATTCAAGTTCTCATGGACTTATTTACATTTCAATTGCAATTGCAATTTCATGTCAAGTGACCCAACTCAAAAAATCACGAAATTTGACCAATAGTAGGTCAGACCTAAATTTTCAGCTCTATCGGTCATGAACTTACTTAGGGGGGGGGGGGATTTAGAGGGGGTCAAAGTTAGACATTTTGGTCATACAGGGTTTGATTCAAATGAGTGTAACTTTTCACCTACTGGTCCTAGCAAAAATTGCCAAAGGAGTTCGGATAGCTATTCCCTCTAAGTCCGACAGTTCTTGACCGATAAAGCTGAATTTCTGTTTGGCCTACTATCCCATAAACTAACCCTGGTGCAAATTTTCATCCAAATCAGAAGACATCGATTTTAAAAGTATGTAAACATATGTTTACCAATTTTGTTGCAATATCAATATTAATATGAGATGTACAAGCTTTAAAGATATTTTCGAAAGAGGGCGTTTTATGTGGTCTTGTCTAATATAGCGCAAATTATACAGAATTCTTAATTAATATTGATTTACAGAAACAGTAAAAATAGTCCTACATATAAATATGAATAAACTGTTAAATTCTGTGTAAGTCTAGTTACGTAAACCTTATAGAATATGATTCCAAATTTAATCTTCCTTTAGCTATAACTGAAATAAATGCGACCGTTAAATCAACCACAAAAAAATTTACGCATTTTAATAAATATATATGAAATCATTTATATTTCAAGATTTTTAAGAATAAAAGTCTAACAAATATTATCTCTGAACAGGCTAGAAAAATTTCTGAAAGTGTAAATGATAATAATATTGATGTTATATCAACAACCCTAAAGCCCACTACACATAATGATATCGAAAAGAAGAAAAGCGTAAAACCTTTTAAAATTTTTAAGAACAAAAATCTAACAAAATTTATCTCAGAACAGGTTATATTCATTCATATAAATATGAATAAACTGTTAAATTCTGTGTAAGTCTAGTTACGTAAACCTTATAGAATATGATTCCAAATTTAATCTTCCTTTAGCTATAACTGAAATAAATGCGACCGTTAAATCAACCACAAAAAAATTTACGCATTTTAAATAAATATATATGAAATCATTTATTTGTAATATATAAATTGAAATAAATCGTTAATAGAATCAGTTAGTTAAGTTAACTTAAAGAAATTAGCTGTAGTTTATAGCAAATATTCTTATAATGTTAGTATTTAAAGGCATTAAAGTTTTAGCTATACCTTTCCTAGTTCTTTTAAGCATTTGTGAAACAGAAAATGCTTACATTTCGTCGCAAGTATGATTTTTTTATAGAAAAGTTTATATATG
>NW_023996397.1:0-17500 GCF_015586225.1 Lucilia sericata | reverse complement strand
TTAAGTATTACTTTAGAAACTAAATTTATAATAAATTTTTAAAATTGTTAAACGTTTATAAGACAAAACAAGTAAGAAATTATAGTCGGGCGAGGCCGACCTTATAATACCCTATACCAGTTTTAAAAATATAAGATGTGATTTAGTTTTCATAATACAGCATTTAAGTGGAATTGTAACTTAAGCCATTTATTGTTGAATACAATTGTGGACATTTAAGTTATGTTTTGAAGGGGGCTTTGTATAGGGGCTTGGGTCAAATGTGGCGATATAATTATAAAATTCATGAGGTTCATCAAGGCTAGTATAGAACTTAGTTTTGGAGCTTTTTGTCGAGATACCAGTATATTAAACATAATCATGAACTTAAAAGCCCTATTCGGTGGGTTCGGTTGTATGGTTAAGCATTTTTAATAGGCTTTGTCCCTGGTACAATAGAAGATCATGTGCCAAATTTTATTGAATTATTTTCAAAATTGTGACCTGTAGTTAGATTACAAGGTTTACAAGCCCTTTTCGGGGTTCAGTTGCATGGGGGTTTGGTGAAATAATAGACCGATTTTAACCATTTTTAAGAAGCTACGTCCATGGGATAAAAGAATATCAGGTACCAAATTTCATTGAATTATCTTCAAAATTGCGACTTGTAGTTTGATTACGATGTTTACATGGATGGACGGACATAGCTAAATCGACTCAAAAAATGATTCTAATCCGATTGGACCAATATTATTGTGCGTTACAAACATCAGCACAAAACCACACTAAAGTGGTGTGGGGTATAAATAGGGAAAATTGGAAAAAAAATAATATTAGTTATTAAAAAACTAGATCTAGTACCAGATTCTTAAAAAGGATCAATGGAACAAATGAATTCGCCTTTACTTCTAGAACTAGGAGTTTACAAGGAATCAGTTCTTTGGCACTACTTAGTTATACATTGGTACTACACTAGTTCAATTGAACACATACTACTTCCGAAACCATTTCGGTTCATAATAGGTCAAGCCTCCATAGAAAGGCCTCTTTCATTTATAAATTAAATTTTTAGTATAAATTAATGCAGAGTACAATTCATAATTTTACTAAGGCCCAACAAAGGACCCCGATTCCGAAAATTTTCATAAATTTACTATCAATATTGAAAACAAGAGCAATTTTCTTAATTTGTGAGCGTAAAGATATTTTCTGAGTGGGGCCTTATATTCGGACAGGTTGCCAATGGTTGAAATTTTCCATAAATATTTGGTTTTGTTTGGCAATGAAATGGGAGTATATCAGTCAAAGGTTTCCATCTCAGATTTAAAACGGTGTGACTCCAAACGCATTAAATTCCTTTTATACATAGAACAATACTGGTTATTGTCAATAATTCGTTTAAAAGTTATAGTATTAAGATAAAATTGAAAAAAAAAAAATTGAGTTCCCTCTTCCTAAAGTCATAATAAATGATTAAATCATAATATTAAATTGCAAAGGATCGATGCATAAGTCCATATCTACGACTCATGATTTATTAGCCATATAGGTATGTGCTGATACTTAACTCTCTTACTTAATTTTTGTACTTCATAACTTTGACTTCAAAATCCTATTTTATTTATTTAAAAATAGGCCATCGAAACAGCTTTTTAAAACTTCACTTATGTTATTAATTTATTTTAACTTACTTTTAACTCTTTATTTTTCTTTATTTATTTTAAAATCCTAAATTTGCTTTATTTAAAACCTTTAGCAACTACTTTTTTTTTATTTCCTTTTGAACTTTCGCCAAAAAATACATCAAAACACTTTTACACACTCATACTTTTAAACACTTTTACTTTATTTAAAAACAGGCCACAGTTGGAGCTTTTACTTTGCATAACATTTATTTACTCTTAATTTTAACTCATGCTCTCTTTTCAATTACTATATTACGCACCTCCCCCTGCGTAATGCATTTACACAAACTTTCTTATTAACTATCACGATACAACAAAACACTTTTTGCGAAACTACTAGAACGAAGGATACATACTATTTTTTCTTCACGACTGCGCTGCCGGCAGCAAATTTTTTTCTTAACAACTTGTTTTCTTAACAAATTTTCTATTAATTAACGCGATATATTAATAAAATTTAACATTTTCTCAAAGAACTTTTAATGCTCTACACATGGTATAAAAATATTTTTTAATCATGGCTCTACATTTGAATTTACTTTTTATAATAATTTAAAAACTTCTCTATTACTAAATAATATTTTTTTATAATCACAGTAACGGAAGACAAACGTATTGTTAAGACATCACACTAAGAACTGATTAACAAACGAGAAACGGAAATAATAGTTTAGTGGAGTTATGACAGAACAGAAAGAGACAGAGTGTATGAGCAAATAGCTTAGCAATAGGCTTAAATACTTTTATTTTTACAGGCTAGAGAGAGTAAAATTTATTAGAATAATTGCAATAAACATGACCAAAATTATGGTGTAATTATTTGAGAGAGGAAAAAAAGGAATTGCATTGAAAATAGAACTGTTGGTATTGCTTAAGTATGATTATACAAGAACAACAATAAGGAATGCCAGGAGCATTCATACAAATGTATGCGAGCAGCAGGATCATAATTTTTTTAATTTTTTTATACACCATGCATATGTATAAGAATTTTGAACACAACAAGGCTTTTTGTACAGGGTTGCTGTAGGGTTCTATAGTTGAAACGAAAAGTCGACTTTTCGACTTTTTGCATTTAGTTAAAAGTCGACTTTTCGACCTTTCGACTTTTTCCATTTTATGAAAAGTCGATTTTTCGACTTTTCGACCTTTTTCATTTATTTAAAAGTCGACTTTTAGACTTTTCGACTTTAAGTATTTTATAAATAGTCGACTTTTCGACTTTTTCCGACTTTTTTCGACTTTTCGACTTTTTCCGACTTTTCGACTTTTTTCGACTTTTCAACTTTTTCGACTTTTCGACTTTTTGATTTTTTACGACTTTTTGACTATTTTCGATTTATTTCGACTTTTTTTCGACTATTTTCGACTATTTTTTTACTTTTTTCGAGTTTTTCCGACTATTTTAGAGTTTTTGACCTCTTTTCCACTTTTTTAAAATTTTCGACTCTTTTCGACTTTTTTCGACTTTTTCCGACTTTTCGACTTTCTTCGACTTTCTTCGACTTTTTTCAACTTATCGACTTTTTTCGACTATTTTCGACTTTCCGATTTTTTGACTTTCCGATTTTTGACTTTTCGACTTTTATTTACAAAGTCGACTTTTTTCATAGACGATAGTCGAGTTATCGACTTTTGTGGAACAAAATAGTCGACTTCGACTTTTCGACTTTTTTCGACAAAAAATCGATTGTTCGATTATTCGAAAGTAGATTTATAGAACCCTTGGTTGCTGTAGGGAATGTGCTAATTGCAAGCATACAAATATAGCAGGGATGGGTAATTGTGAGTATAGAGTGTAATAATAACTAACTAACTAACTAACTAACTAACTAACTAACTAACTAACTAACTAACTAACTAACTAACTAACTAACTAACTAACTAACTAACTAACTAACTAACTAACTAACAACTAACTAACTAACTAACTAACTAACTAACTACTAACTAACTAACTAACTAACTAACTAAACTAACTAACTAACTAACTAACTAACTAACTAACTAACTAACTAACTAACTAACTAACTAACTAACTAACTAACTAACTAACTAACTAACTAACTAACTAACTAACTAACCAACTAACAAACTAACTAACTAACTAACTAACTAACTAACCAACTAACTAACTAACTAACTAACTAAACTAACTAACTAACTAACTAACTACTAACTAACTAACTAACTAACTAACTACGAACTAACTAACTAACTAACTAACTAACTAACTAACTAACTTAACTAACTAACTAACTAACTAACTAACTACTAACTAACTAACTAACTAACTAACTACTAACTACTAACTAACTAACTAACTAACTAACTAACTAACTACTAACTAACTAACTAACTAACTAACTAACTAACTAACTAACTAACTAACTAACTAACTAACTAACTAACTACTAACTAACTAACTAACTAACTAACTAACTAACTAACTAACTAACTAACTAACTACTAACTAACTAACTAACTACTAACTAACTAACTACTAACTAACTAACTAACTAACTACTAACTAACTAACTAACTAACTAACTACTAACTAACTACTAACTAACTAACTACTAACTAACTAAACTAACTAACTAACTAACTAACTAACTAACTAACTAACTAACTAACTAACTACTAACTAACTAACTAACTAACTAACTAACTAACTAACTACTAACTAACTAACTAACTACTAACTAACTAACTAACTAACTACTAACTAACTAACTAACTAACTACTAACTAACTAACTAACTAACTAACTAACTACTAACTAACTAACTAACTAACTAACTAACTAACTAACTAACTAACTAACTAACTAACTAACTAACTAACTAACTAACTAACTAACTAACTAACTACTACTAACTAACTAACTAACTAACTACACTAACTAACTAACTAAACTAACTAACTAACTAACTAACTAACTACTACTAACTAACTAACTAACTACTAACTAACTAATACCTAACTAACTAACTACTAACTAACTAACTAACTAACTACTACTACTAACTAACTAACTAACTAACTACTACTAACTAACTAACTAACTAACTAACTAACTAACTACTACTAACTAACTAACTAACTACTAACTAACTACTACACTAACTAACTAACTAACTAACTAACTAACTAACTAACTAACTAACTAACTAACTAACTAACTACCTAACTAACTACTACTAACTAACGCACTAACTACTAACTAACTAACTAACTAACTAACTAACTAACTAACTAACTAACTAACTAACTAACTACTAACTAACTAACTAACTAACTAACTAACTAACTAACTAACTAACTACGAACTAACTAACTACTAACTAACTAACTAACTAACTAACTAACTAACTAACTAACTAACTAACTAACTAACTAACTAACTACTAACTAACTACTAACTAACTAACTAACTAACTAACTAACTAACTAACTACTAACTAACGAACTAACTACTACTAACTAACTAACTAACTACTAACTACTAACTAACTAACTAACTACTAACTAACTAACTACTAACTAACTAACTAACTAACTAACTAACTAACTAACTAACTAACTAACTAACTAACTAACTAACTAACTACTAACTAACTAACTAACTAACTAACTAACTAACTAACTAACTACTAACTAACTAACTAACTAACTAACTACTACTAACTAACTAACTAACTACAACTAACTAACTAACTAACTAACTAACTACTACTAACTACTAACTAACTAACTAACTAACTAACTAACTAACTAACTAACTAACTACTAACTAACTAACTAACTACTAACTAACTAACTAACTAACTAACTAACTAACTAACTAACTAACTAACTACTAACTAACTACTAACTAACTAACTACTAACTAACTAACTAACTAACTAACTAACTAACTACTAACTAACTACTAACTAACTAACTACTAACTAACTAACTAACTAACAACTACTAACTACTAACTAACTAACTAACTACTAACTAACTAACTAACTACTAACTAACTAACTACTAACTACTAACTAACTAACTAACTAACTACTAACAACTAACTAACACTAACTAACTAACTAACTAACTACTAACTACTACTAACTAACTACTAACTAACTAACTAACTAACTAACTAACTAACTAACTAACTAACTAACTAACTAACTAACTAACTAACTAACTAACTAACTAACTAACTAACTAACTAACTAACTAACTAACTACTAACTAACTAACTACTAACTAACTTAACTACTAACTAACTAACTAACTAACTAACTAACTAACTACTAACTAACTAACTACTAACTACTACTAACTAACTAACTAACTAACTAACTAACTAACTAACTAACTAACTAACTAACTAACTAACTAACTACTACCTACCTACCTACCTACCTACCTACCTACCTACCTACCTACCTACCTACCTAACTAACTAACTACTAACTAACTAACTAACCAAACAATGTACGTTTACTTTTAAGTAGTTTACTAATGGCTGACATGTAATCTCAATAATTTACCAAAGAACTTCAAACTAACATCCTTAAATTAATTATATGTTTAAAATATTACAAACTATGAATTCTCCTTCCCTGGAAAAAAATATTGTCAACAAACTTTGCTTTTACAGTTTGAGAATACCTGTAATATGTTAGTTTTCAAAGCCTTTCAACCTACTTCGTATCTAAGTACAACTCTGCCTGTCGAATTGTAATGTTTGACCGTTAAGTTTCCTCACAATTTTCGTATCTGTTAACACATTTTACAAAAAAAACTCTTCAAAATTACGAAAATAATAAAAGTTAATTTAAAAGCGGGAATTACATTAAAAATATACTTCAGAATTTTTTAACAAATCAAACAATTATGGAATTATTTTTGAAATTAACCGTTATAAAAATTTTCAACAGTACATTTCAACCCAATTTGTCTTTCTGACATTTTTAACAATGGCTTTAAAACCATGAAGAAATTTTAGTTGGAAAGCCACTGATATTAATAAATAAAGTAACAAAAATAGCTGCGACCTAATGTCTTTTAAATTTTACTTGAAAAATTAAAGATTCCGTCACAAATAACGAAATAAATATAATAAATGTGTGTATTTGTAACGAGTTATAAAAAGAATTTGGTTGCATATGGATTAATGTGAAAATATGTGTTTTAAGTTTTTATGCCCATAGAATTTTGTGCAACAAAAAAATAAAGAAAAAAAAAACGCGCGTAAGTTATGAAAAGTCAAGTTGTGTATTTGCCAATAAAAAATCTCTTGTATTCACAAATTTTATTGAAATGTTTATGGTTACGTATTGAAATGTTTGAGCCCGCATCATCGTGTAACCCACTTCTGGAACCATTTAAGCCTGGAACACATAATTATAAAACAAACGCCGGCAAATTGTTTTTTGTTATCCCCACACAATCTACTAACGTATGGCGTGTCCCATTAACCAGTGAAAATTCTTATAGACCAATTATCATGTAACAATTTATCCAAGAATCTAAGTCATCTTCTGCCCAATTCCAATTGGTTATAAGAAGTTGTAAAAAGCGTTTGGTTGCATATCGGTTAGAGTGAAAATTTGTGTTTTAAGTTTTTATGTAAAGATTTGTACAAAAAAAAAAAAACGCGCTCGAATGTTATCAATAGGTAGTCACGTTTGTGTATTGACAACAGTACAAAAAATCTATTGTTCTTCACAAATTTATTGAAACGTTTTTGATTACGTATTAAAGAAAGTAAGTTGCACGCATCATCTTGCAATGTACATCGTGAAACACACTTCTGAATTTGAAAACAAAGTCCGGTAAATTCGTGTTGGTCATCCCCACACAATCTACTAACGTATGGCGTACTACTTCTCCAATTCTATTCGATTGATAAAATATGGTCGAAGATCATCCCTTGATAGTTCGTTGATATTTAAAAAATATAATTATATATGTAGGTTAAGTCGCCTTTAAGGATTTTATCCTATTGGATATACACAATACCGGCTCTACTCGCTCTACTGCTCGCGAGTGCAATTATGTAATCTGGACATTTCTATATCCATCCTTCCTAAACATTCTTTGTGTTTTGTAGTAGTTTTGCATGTAATTTAACATGTCATAACTCCGAAACAAGTGACCACAACATGTATTTTTTGTAAACAAAACTGGAAACAAACCTTTTTATCAGGAAACCTAAGCTTAAACAATGACACACCAACTTCAAGCCGTGCCGATAAAGCTTTTTATTAAAGGTAATTATATTAAAATAGTCATAACATATTTATACATATGTACATATTAATCTATTGCTCACCTTTGACGGTACCCGGTCAAACGTTTATATAGAACGTTTATCTTATTTAAAGGTTACAATTTTAAAGATTATCAGGTCGGTTATGAAAAATTATTCTCCGTGACTTTGTTTCCTTTTACATGCTTTAGGTATAGGAGAGGGAACAAACTCCCTAGGAGTTTATTATTCAGAATAGGCCTGTATTACTTTTAATCGCCCCTATTCTGCATTTCAATTCGAATCGAAATTTTCTACATTTGGCAACTTTGGTATTCTGCATTTCGATTCGACTCTCCGCCACATAAACAACAGCTTGCAAAAACGTAGGTACAATCGTAACTCAAAAGAAATGGAATTTCGTCAGTTTTTTATTGGAAGACCTGAATGCGTAAACGTAATCGAAATGCAGAATAGAGGTTAATATATTTATAAAATCTAATAAGAAGGGGCAACAAAATTTTAACCTTAGATTCCCACTTTTGAATTGTAAATCAAATTTTTCCCAAATTCAAGATGTTATTTTAATGATAGATACGGCATATCAGATTCGATTTCAGTAGCTAAAAATCAATCGAATTGGCTTAAATGGTATTTACAAACCTTGATTTCATTGAACTGTGTTATAGATATAGTTCAGTTTTCCTTTAAATGAGTTTAGAAATTCATTCCTATTCTGCACTTTAATGCGAAATTTCTACTTCCAAAATGATTAAAAATACGGTTTTTTAGGAAAGCATTTAAAGTATTCAACTCCAGTATATCAAGAAATTTCTAATCTAAAAATGTTTGTCATCGGACTATACTAGAGGTAATATAGAAAAAGTGAGAATGCTTGCTTTCTGTTACATAGTTGAATAACAAAACGACAGTGATGCTTACTGTAGATTTAATTACAAAATCAATTCAAATTAGTTGGAAATAAATTGCTAATTCTTTTTTACAAATTCATTTAAATTAAATCAATTCAAACTAATTGGAATTTTAATTTTAAATAATTCATTTGATTTAGAAACGAATTGAAATTCTTTCTACAAATTTATTTGAATTAAAAACCAATTGCAATTCAATTTTACCAAATTTATTTGAATTGACTCACATTTCATTCAGTTCTTTTATTAGTACGAAAAGAATATAATATTTGCAAATTCGCGAATTAATTACAAAATGGATCATATCCATGTTATAAAACAAAGCTTTTAATTAAAAACTTATAAAAATTTACTAATTGCTTATTTCTCTTTTTTATTTCAGGTAAGTCTCTTCAAAACTTTATTACATGTTTATTAAGTTATTGGTAAGTCAGGATTTTTCATTTGTATAATAATCATATCCGAAAGGAGTAATTATTGTACTTAAAAATAATATTGCTTAGAGCCCCAACCCTTTTCAACCAATTTCCCTGGTGTAACTAAAACATGTTTAAACTTAAAATTCCCAACAAATAAAAAAAAAAAAAAAAAAAAAAATTAAATAAAAACCATATTTATTTTACAAGTTTACTTTGTAAAAATTTATTTTGTTGTTGTTTTGGTTTTGTAAAAATCTATTTCTGAATTTCAGAAATTTGTGTAAAAGAAATTTACAAAATACTTCCTTTCTTTGTATTCTTTAAAATGATGCCCCAAGTTTTTGTTTTTTTATTTAAAAACAAGCGACAAATAGTGTTGAACAACATTTTCACTATATAAAAAATAACATTTATTTTTCACAATTTACATGGTCAAATAGTTATCGGGGAATTCAAAAGTGACATCACGGCCGGTAAGTTTCTTGTAGACCGAGGTGAAGGTGTCAACCTAAAAAGAAGAAAAGAAAAATATTAAATTAATAAAGTAAAACAAATAAATAAAGTGATATATTGTTTATAAGACTTATAGAACTATTTAAACATTTATTAACTGTAAAACTATAAATTACTTTAGTGGTTTCAAGTAAATATTTTTAATTTTTAAAGTTTTTTAATCTACCGCTTACGTAGGAAGTCCCATAACGCTAACAAGTTGAAAAACATCACTTATGGGAGGCAAATAGGCGGTGTTAATAATAAATTTAACCATTCTAGTAATTTAGAGAGCATGTAAGCAACAAATGGAATAAATTTATTCTTATTTAAAGAGTGAGAATAAATTATAACGAGTCGTTGTTTTAAAATTTACTGTACGTTCTTTTTGACAATCATTGATTTTGTAAATAACAATCAACAAAAAACACAAGAACGGTAGAATATTTGTTTAAAAGGAACCAAAAGTTTTAGTTTTTTTTTATATAATTTTTCTATAATTATTTTATTTATTAACTTAGGAAATAGAAATTTCATTGTTATTGTCAAAGTAATTTGTAGTAAATTTCAAAAGTTGTTTAATCTGCCGCTTTGTAGGAAGTCCCATCACGCTAACAGGTTGAGAAACATCACGTATGGGAGGCAAATAAGCGGCCTTAAAGATACTGTTATTAGGTTTTAAAAAGAAGATAATTTCACTGCTAGTCTATATTGATCCCGATAAAAATAGAAAAACAATACTTTATCTGACAGTTTTGAAGTGTCTATGGTGTCACTTCACATAGGTCAACTTTGTCACTCAATTTGTTGAGTTTGTGTGAGAGAGTGAAAACGAGAGAGGCAAGTTTTCTCTCAAAAATTTCAGCAACAAAATTTTCACTTTGTGAACCTAAACTAAGCGAAATTCTTCTCTTTTTATTCTGATTTTTTTCAATTATAAGCAACAAATGGAATATATTTAATCTTAAAATTTCAGATTCAATAATAACGAGTTGTTGTTTTAGTTTAATTTACGTTCTTTTTGACAATCATTGATTTTTACAAGAAAACACAATCAACAAATAACACAAGAACGTAATATAATACACTTTTAAAAGTAAGACCTGGGTCACACTAGGAAACTGTTTTTGGGAATCTTTTGATTTTTATGTGTGAGAGAAATATCAACGATCTAATCCATAATCCAGGTCTAATAATAAAGTTCGAATAATATATTCGTATAATATATTCTATCAAAAGTTTCTCAACAAAATTTTCTCAGTATGAACCAGGTCTAATAGAAAAGTTCGTATAATACATTCTAGCTTTTTTGACAATCTTATTCCGTTCTCTCTGAACTATTGTTTGTGTTCTTAATTTAAGCTCGAAAGGACAAATTCCAACTATTTTCTTTTAAATAGATTTCACTTTTCAAGAATTATCTGCAATTCCTTAAAGACATTCCTAAGATTTAGTGCCTACTCCTCTAAATACGAACGAACATGTACTTTCATACTTTGTTGTTGCTATTGTTTTCAACATAGAGGAACAGGCCCTTAATTCTAAGAATATATTCTTAAACCTTTACATGACTTGAATGACTCAAGTCTTTGCTTGAATCAATTCCCTGATAAAATTTTTGAATACATTTGGAAATTCATTGGAATCTAAAACCAAAGAAATAAACTTTTAAATGACTTACAAAAGAATGAGTTCAGAGTATGAAATATTCAAATATTTTCAGACGTATTGAGAAAATTAAGTTGAATTAATTCCTAATTCTTTTTTTTATCATTTTGTGAAATACCTTTTTATTTTTATTACAAATTTGGGAAAAAAAACTTGTAATTTTTTAAGTAAAAATATTTCTTGTAAATTTTACTGTTTGTCCTTTTTGACGATCACTGTGACTAGTGGTCATAATTCAGCAATTAACACAAGGACGATAATGTTTATAAAATTACTTCATGTTCCTTTTAAATATATTTCTTTAATGTTCAAATATTCAAATATTTTTAAACGTTTTGAGAAAAATTAAGTTAAATTAATTCTAAATAGAATTAATTCTTTTAAACTTTAATTCCTAAATCGCGCAAAATTTATCTTTTTTATCGTTTTGTAGAAATACTTTTTTATATTTATTACAAATTTGGGAAAAAAACTTGTAATTTTTTTTAAGTAAAAATATTTCTTGTAAATTTTACTGTTTGTCCTTTTTGACGATCACTGTGACTAGTGGCCATAATTCAGCAATTAACACAAGGACGATTTTCTTAATATATGAATCACTTTTAGTTCCTTTTAAATATATTTCTTTATAGTTAATAATTGATGATAGAAATGTAACCAACGTATGGAAATGTTTAAAGGCCATTTATAAGCATTTTCAAACAATAACGAGACATTGGCTGTATCATTTAATATTTGTCCTTTTTGACAATCACTGATCTTGGTTAAATATACAATCAGCAAATAACACAAGGACATTATAGTATTAAAACATAATATTTAAACTTATAGGAGTTCAATGAAGAAGTGTGTGGAGTTTTTGAAATGTTATAAAGTTCTTCAAATTGAACTTAAATTTAGTTACTATTCTCTATTTTTCAAATCTTTCCAAGAAGTTGTTTTAGAACTAGTAAGCGTTTCTTTAACTATTAAAGTGTTGTAGAGCTGTTGTCCTGAAAACTTCCGAGAAGTACTTTGGAGTCACAATATTTTACATCGACGACAGTCCCAAATATGCTGTTCATGAATCTGAAGTGGCTCTGTTTACACCCATTCTAAAACTAGTTCTTTTGGAACACATTCTATATTTGTTTTCTAATGAAACTACTTTAAACATTTTCAATTTTTCACAATATTTCTCATTGAACACACGCACATCAATACAAAATACTATTATTCCAAAAACAACAAACACTTCTTCATTTACACTTGTCTCCAACAACAACAATTAAAATCCACAAAAACAAAACCCCTCCCATTTATTTACAACTCCCGTGATCAACTTACTTTGTGTTCAATGGTGGTTTGTTGATTCTTGTCCAAATGAACCTTGATCAATTGAGAGCCATCCAACTTAACGCGGATGCGCTTGCCAACGATTTCAGCGGGGAAGACTAAATCTTCCAAGATGGCATCGTAGACAGCGGTCAAGGTGCGGGAACGTGGACGCTTTTGTTTCAAGGGGTTTCTGGCCTTGCGGGTAGGTTTGGGCAAAATTTTACGTTCGCCAACAACAACGACATGTTTGCCAGAGAATTTCTTCTCCAATTCACGAACCAAAATGATTTGGATCTTTTGGAAGGTCTTTTGTTGGGGAATGGGCACATAGATGATGACAGCCTAATAATAATAAAAAAAAAAACAAAAATCCATTTTAATACTATTAACACAACAATATAAAGAACAGCACTCAACACTCACCTTCTTGTTGCCGAATTCAATTTCACGGGCACGTGTAATGTGCAAATCTCTCAAGTAGGGCTTGAGGTCACTGTTGGCCTCCAACTCCAAGAGAGCTTGAGCAATGGATTTCTCAAAATCATCGGGCTCAGCGCCACCAGGCTTAATAATCTTGGAGCCAATCATCTAAAATTGCATAAAAGAAACACAAACACATCATTTTAGTTGCTGCTTCTTTAATCATTTTCTTTTTACATAAAAAAATCACTTTTATTTTCCATCTTTTAGATTTTTTAATTTATAAACACAAACGTAAACACTTTTCAGCTTTTCTTTTCCCAGCCGGCTGCTGACATTTTTCTTTTTTTCTAATCGTTTAACATCTTGCTGTTTTTCTTTTTGTTACACACAAATTTCATTTATATTTTAAATTCATTCTCTTAGTTTTCATTTTCAATACACATTTTTACTTTTTTATGGAAAATAATCGTAATTTTTTTTGCTTTTTCAAAAACTTATCACAAAAAATACACCAACCTTGGTCAATTATTTTGACAGAAAAGGAAGTAAAACAGACCCACTGAACAGTAATTTCCTTTACTCGCTCGTTTTTCATTCGTTCGGAAGTTGGCTGCAGTTGTTGACAGGGTTGTATTTTTGTGTGTATAGCGAGTGCTAGAGATGGGTGTACACGTTGCAAAAAGTATGTGTGAAATTAAACAATATTTGTTGAAATAGTTTTAAATTAATATAATAATTCAAAATTATATTTAATAATATTAAATAATTTATTTAATTACATTTTTCCGTTAGTAAAAAAACATAAATATATAGATTAATTTGGAATAACAATAACAATTGTGTGAAAATTCTATAAACGTTTTTTTAATACAAAATTTTGTTATCTTTTTGTTTCAAGTTAATTTTGATTTGAAAATTTGATTTTTTTATAAGGCCAATTTTAAATAAACTTATTGTCTTTTTAGTTCATTTCTTTAAATCGACTTTGTGTAAAAATTAGTCCTAACAAAGTTAATATTAGTTAAGAATAAAATTAAGTTTTATATACCGACTTTCAAACAATCGACTTTTTGTCGAACAAATGTCGTCTATTTTGTCTAATCTAAGTCGACTATTTTGTAAGAAAAAGTCTAATCATCGATCTAGTAGGGTTCTATAAATCGACATTCGAATAATCAAACAATCGACTTCTGTCGAAAAGTCGAAGACGACTATTTGGTTCCAAAAAAGTCGATAACTCGACCATCGTCTATGAAAAAGTCGAAAAGTCGACTTTGTAAATAAAAGTCGAAAAGTCGAAAAAAGTCTATAAGTCCAAAAAAGTCGAAAAGTCGAATAAAGTCGGAAAAAGTCGCAAAAAGTCGAAAAACTCGTAAATAGTAGAAAAAAGTCAAAAATAGTCGAAAATTTTAAAAAAGTCAAAACTGTAAAATAGTCGGAAAAAACTCGAAAAAAAATCAAAAATTAGTCGAAAGAAGTCAAAAATAGTGAAAAAGTCGAAAAAATCGAAAAGTCGAAAATAGTCGGAAAAAGCCGACTATTTATAAAATACTAATAGTCGAAAAGTCGACTTTTAATTAAATGAAAAAAGTCGAAAAGTCGACTTTTCATAAAATGCAAAAAGTTGAAAAGTCGACTTTTAACTAATTGCAAAAAGTCGACTTTTCGTTTCTACTATAGAACCCTACGATCTAGTAAATCAATTTCCGTAAAAATATATTAAAAAACAATTTTGTTATGTTAGATCATCGTATTTTTATAAATTGCAAAATTCAAAAAGTCGACTTTTCATAAATAGACAAAAGTTGATTTTTTTGTTTCACTATAGATATCCAGAGAAAAGTCGCTTAATTGATGTAGTAAATAAAAGTTAAGTCGATAAAAGTCGAAAAACGTTAATAAGTCGGATAAAGTAGAAAATACACGGAAAATGTTGAATTTCTATATTAAAAAGAATGAAAAACATATTTTTGTAACGGTCGCCTAAAACTTGATCATCGATATACTTTAGGGGGACTTTACACGATCACACTTTACGTACGTAAAGTCTAATGAAAAAGTAGATTCTATAATGTAGGGTTCTATAGTTGAAACGAAAAGTCGACTTTTCGACTTTTTTTCATTTAATAAAAAGTCGACTTTTTAGACTTTAGTATTTTATAAATAGTCGACTTTTTCCGACTTTTCGATTTTTTTGCGACTTTTTGACTATTTTCGACTTCTTTCGACTTTTTTTTTGACTTTTTTTCGACTATTTTTCGAGTTTTTCCGATTATTTTAGAGTTTTTGACTTTTTTTCCACTTGTTTAAATTTTCGACTATTTTTGACTTTTTTCTACTATTTTCAAGTTTTCGACTTTTTCCAACTTTTCGACTTTTTTCGACTTTTTCGACTTATCGACTTTTTTTGACTTTCAACTTTTTTTCGACTTTTCGACTTTTATTTACAATGTTGACTTTTTTCATAGACGATAGTCGAGTTATCGACTGTAAAATTTCTCTACAAAATTTTATAAGAATTGGTCTATAATTGGCCCCCATATAACCTCTTTTTCAGATAATTACTTTACTTTTAATAAATAGTTTGAAAATCAACATATTAAGAGAAAGAGTTCGGTTCATAATTGATCCAAGTCCTAATGTTCACATTAATATCGATTCGAAATAGTCGAATATATCACTTGTAGTTAATATTTACCAAAAGTTCAAAATTCTCCTCATTAATATTTTTCAACAAAAAAAAAAATCAAAGATAAAAAAAAATAATAAAAATAAATATTTAAAACAAATAAAAAAATAATATATAAATATTTACTTAAATAACTAATTTAAATTATTTATTAATACTACACAATCTATTACAATTTTAAATATTTCAATCAACCCTTTAAAGTTGCAGCAACATTAGCTGCCTGCTGAGCAACACCAATAGTTTGTGTGGTAGCATCACGAGTATGTTGACCCACATGTTCCTTTATGTAAAAAATATTTATTAGTTAATTACATTATTTTCTAAAAATTATTTAATTTTATTTTTAAAACTTACAATTTTCTTGCCAATCTTTTTCAACCAACCACCTTGACTTTGAGTCACAAAAGCACACAAAATCAAAGCAAAGAAAAGCAATATTTTATTAAAGTTCATTGTTGTTGTTTTAATTAATAAAATTTTATTTGTTTAAAGAAATGTTTTTTCGTTACTGACACTTTATTGCTGTACGGTTCTGAATAATAGTTTAAGCTGCTTTTTATATACATTTTTTTTACTCTCTTAAATACCACAAATGATGAATTAGGGGATTTTGCTATGGGTTTTGATATTTTCATTTATTAAAAGGGGTCTTGCTAGATTTTTTTATAAATATTAAATAATTTACAGAGCTTTCTTTTCTTAATGATTCATATAGAAAATTTGTAAACTTTTTGTCTTATTTTTTAGAAATAAATTATGTAGTTAATCAGAACTATAACTTAATTTTGGGGTTTATATTTTATTTACTGAAATGTACTTTTAAATGAAATATTACCAATTAATTTGAGACTGGACTATAGACTAGACCATATACTGAATACTTAACTATAGACTAGACTATAGACAAGACTATAGACTACACTATTGACTAGACTATAGCCCAGACTATAGACTAGACTCTAGACTAGACTATAGACTAGACTATAGACTAGACTATAGACTAGACTATAGACTAGACTATAGACTAGACTATAGACTAGACTATAGACTAGACTATAGACTAGACTATAGACTAGACTATAGACTAGACTATAGACTAGACTATAGACTAGACTATAGACTAGACTATAGACTAGACTATAGACTAGACTATCGACTAGACTATAGACTAGACTATAGACTAGACTATCGACTAGACTATAGACTAGACTATAGACTAGATAGACTAGACTATAGACTAGACTATAGACTAGACTATAGACTAGACTATAGACTAGACTATAGACTAGACTATAGACTAGACTATAGACTAGACTATAGACTAGACTATAGACTAGACTATAGACTAGACTATAGACTAGACTATAGACTAGACTATAGACTAGACTATAGACTAGACTATAGACTAGACTATAGACTAGACTATAGACTAGACTATAGACTAGACTATAGACTAGACTATAGACTAGACTATAGACTAGACTATAGACTAGACTATAGACTAGACTATAGACTAGACTATAGACTAGACTATAGACTAGACTATAGACTAGACTATAGACTAGACTATAGACTAGACTATAGACTAGACTATAGACTAGACTATAGACTAGACTATAGACTAGACTATAGACTAGACTATA
>NW_023996396.1:0-47411 GCF_015586225.1 Lucilia sericata | reverse complement strand
AGTCAGTTCTAGTTCAGTTCTAGTTCAGTTCTAGTTCAGTTCTAGTTCAGTCTAGTTCAGTTCTAGTTCAGTTCTAGTTCAGTTCTAGTTCAGTTCTAGTTCAGTTCTAGTTCAGTTCTAGTGAAAGTTTTACTAAAAACATTATCACAAATGTTATCAAGTTCTTACGAAAGAAGTTGATCACAATTGCGATCAACAGATTTAATCAAAATAAGATCAACTTCTCTAGTAAAAATTTTTATCGCAATGTGATTATAATAGAGAAAAATTGATCACAACCAGAACAACTATGGTGTTGAAAAGTGTATCACAAAAAAAAAAAAAAATGATCACAATGTGAACTAATAGTTAAAAGTATGTTAAATTTTCCACCACTGATATTTTATATTATAACATTAATCAATTTATTTATGTATATTGCTTACATATTTTTTATTTAAATGTATATTTTTACTGAAGAGATCAGTTTTATAATCCGTATCAATTCATTATCGATTTCAAATTTATTTAACCAAGTAAACTCTCCAAAACTTTAGAATCTATACCAGCTACATTATCCACGGCTCCCAAAATTACATTCATGAGGGCAACAGCAATAAAGATATTCATGGTGGAGCTATAAAAATTTAACAAATTTGTTCATTAGTTAAAGGATTTTAAAGAAAATATTATAAAAATTACTCAGAAATACCTTTGTTTTAGTAACCAAAATACAACAATACATTTGCAGTGAAAATTCAGGGTATTTATAGCAAAAATTTTAAATAATAAATGAAATTCCCATAAAATTTACATCACGACTAAACATTATCATAATTATTTTAGCTAAATATTAAAAACTATTGAAAACCATAAATAAATTGTCAATGTCAGCTTTGATCGAAATATTTTTACAAAGAATTGTGGAAGATAGAAAATATCAATTATTCTTAAAAACTTAATGTAGTAATAGTTCAGTTTAAGTTCAGTTCTGGTTCAGTTCTAGTTCAGTTCTGGTTCAGTTCTAGTTCAGTTCTAGTTCAGTTCTAGTTCAGTTCTAGTTCAGTTCTAGTTCAGTTCTAGTTCAGTTCTAGTTCAGTTCTAGTTCAGTTCTAGTTCAGTTCTAGTTCAGTTCTAGTTCAGTTCTAGTTCATTCTAGTTCAGTTCTAGTTCAGTTCTAGTTCAGTTCTAGTTCAGTTCTAGTTCAGTTCTAGTTCAGTTCTAGTTCAGTTCTAGTTCAGTTCTAGTTCAGTTCTAGTTCAGTTCTAGTTCAGTTCTAGTTCAGTTCTAGTTCAGTTCTAGTTCAGTTCTAGTTCAGTTCTAGTTCAGTTCTAGTTCAGTTCTAGTTCAGTTCTAGTTCAGTTCTAGTTCGTTCTTTCAGTTCTAGTTCAGTTCTAGTTCAGTTCTAGTTCAGTTCTAGTTCAGTTCTAGTTCAGTTGTTCAGTTCTAGTTCAGTTCTAGTTCAGTTCTAGTTCAGTTCGTTCAGTTCTAGTTCAGTTCTAGTTCAGTTCTAGTTCAGTTCTAGTTCAGTTCTAGTTCAGTTCTAGTTCAGTTCTAGTTCAGTTCTAGTTCAGTTCTAGTTCAGTTCTAGTTCAGTTCTAGTTCAGTTCTAGTTCAGTTCTAGTTCAGTTCTAGTTCAGTTCTAGTTCAGTTCTAGTCAGTTCTAGTTCAGTTCTAGTTCAGTTCTAGTTCAGTTCTAGTTCAGTTCTAGTTCAGTTCTAGTTCAGTTCTAGTTCAGTTCTAGTTCAGTTCTAGTTCAGTTCTAGTTCAGTTCTAGTTCAGTTCTAGTTCAGTTCTAGTTCAGTTCTAGTTCAGTTCTAGTTCAGTTCTAGTTCAGTTCTAGTTCGTTCAGTTCAGTTCTAGTTCAGTTCTAGTTCAGTTAGTTCAGTTCTAGTTCAGTTCTAGTTCAGTTCTAGTTCAGTTCTAGTTCAGTTCTAGTTCAGTTCTAGTTCAGTTCTAGTTCAGTTCTAGTTCAGTTCTAGTTCAGTTCTAGTTCAGTTCTAGTTCAGTTCTAGTTCAGTTCTAGTTCAGTTCTAGTTCAGTTTTAGTTCAGTTCTAGTTCAGTTCTAGTTCAGTTCTAGTTCAGTTCTAGTTCAGTTCTAGTTCAGTTCTAGTTCAGTTCTAGTTCAGTTCTAGTTCAGTTCTAGTTCAGTTCTAGTTCAGTTCTAGTTCAGTTCTAGTTCAGTTCTAGTTCAGTTCTAGTTCAGTTCTAGTTCAGTTCTAGTTCAGTTCTAGTTCAGTTCTAGTTCAGTTCTAGTTCAGTTCTAGTTCAGTTCTAGTTCAGTTCTAGTTCAGTTCTAGTTCAGTTCTAGTTCAGTTCTAGTTCAGTTCTAGTTCAGTTCTAGTTCAGTTCTAGTTCAGTTCTAGTTCAGTTCTAGTTCAGTTCTAGTTCAGTTCTAGTTCAGTTCTAGTTCAGTTCTAGTTCAGTTCTAGTTCAGTTCTAGTTCAGTTCTAGTCAGTTCTAGTTCAGTTTCTAGTTCAGTTCTAGTTCTAGTTCAGTTCTAGTTCAGTTCTAGTTCAGTTCTAGTTCAGTTCTAGTTCAGTTCTAGTTCAGTTCTAGTTCAGTTCTAGTTCAGTTCTAGTTCAGTTCTAGTTCAGTTTTAGTTCAGTTCTAGTTCAGTTCTAGTTCAGTTCTAGTTCAGTTCTAGTTCAGTTCTAGTTCAGTTCTAGTTCAGTTCTAGTTCAGTTCTAGTTCAGTTCTAGTTCAGTTCTAGTTCAGTTCTAGTTCAGTTCTAGTTCAGTTCTAGTTCAGTTCTAGTTCAGTTCTAGTTCAGTTCTAGTTCAGTTCTAGTTCAGTTCTAGTTCAGTTCTAGTTCAGTTCTAGTTCAGTTCTAGTTCAGTTCTAGTTCAGTTCTAGTTCTGTTCTAGTTCAATTCTAGTTCACTTTTTATTCAGATTAGTTTACTTTACTCAGCTGCTATTGCTGTCTGAGTTTAGCTTCATCTTTATTGCGAATTTTGGGTGGTCTTTAACTTCCCAGCCTAACATTCTTTTAATGATTACCTAAATCATTGTGAATGAAATTTTACCCTAATTACACTAGTAGATATATTTATTGAATTACCTTAATTTGAAAGGCGGTTTTAGCACAAAAACCCATTACTTTTATATGCCGCCCTAACAGTAGCAAAATTCACAATTAAGCGTAGAAAAATTGTACAAACCAATACACATACCTGTACTCTTACCGAATCTAAGTAATTTATGTATTTGTAAGAAAAATCGATATTTCTAACACCGGATATTGTTAGAATAACAAGAAGTTTCACATACACAAAACATCTAGAGCAATTATGTATTTAAGCCCAATTAAACGTAGATGAAATGAAGCCGCTAAATAAGCATGAACATTTTAATTATAGGGAGGAACTCGAAGGCAAATAGCTATGAATGAATTGGTTGATCTGGTAACAGGTTTTTGATGTAATTTTGACAGGTTAGAGTTTTAGAAGAAAAAAAGTTGCAAATTTGTCTAAGTAGGAGGTAAAGATTTCTTCAAAGGGAGGAAGTTAAAATGAAAATTTGCAGACCTATGTATACACAATTTGGAATTTGAAGGTATGCTTGATAGACTGCGCAAATTCCAACAATTTAAGTTAATGTTTGACCACTTATCGTTCAGAGTCGATCTAATATAATGGACAGAACATCGATTGAAACTTTATAGAATGATCTGCGATTGAGGCTGAACTCTATCTAAGTGAGTCAATTGACCTAGATTAAAACTGAATTATGAAAGCATTGGGGCAAATTTTTTTAAAATTTTGGGTATACAGTTAGATCTATTACTGAAGCTAAAGATTGGTTATGATTGAAGATAAATTTTGAATAAAATTTACTAGATTATAAGAAAAGTTCATCTTTATTTAGGGACATCTTAGTAATTATGTTTAGCGTAGCAAATCGATTGGGTGGTCTAACCAAACAATACTGAAGCGTAACGATGGTGGTCTTTAGATTACCAACAAAAAGAAACTCTAGTACAATTACTAACATTTGTCGGCAACGTTTTATTAATTGTTAACATTGTAGTTAACAATTGATTGAAATAAGAAAAAATAGCACTAAATAAATTACAATGCAAAAGACTAGATAACAATTACCAACTAGATAGATGCATGTAACACGTAGTTACTAAAATTTAAGAAAAAAGACAAACAACTTCCTTTAGTTCAAAGGGCGCTGAGATAAAACAAGATCCTTCTTTGAATACATAGAGAGAAAGAGGGAGCAGTAGAGAGAGAGAGACAAACACACACAATTTGCAAAGCCGAAAGAAAATGTATGAAATAAAACACCTAAAGAATGTACAAAATCCTTAACACAAAAGCCGTGATGTTACTGTGTCAATACCGTCACCTGGCAAGAGAAGAGAGAACAATGATCTTGCTCGTTACGGCAACATCAAAGCGTAAAATCTCAATTCGACTTGGTGGTCTTTGTTACGCTTCACAGACTATTTTATGTTTGTGAACGAACGTTGATGAACAAGTAGTGGGTTGGTAGTAAAATAAAAAAAGCAACTTGTGTACCGACCGCCTTCGTTAAACGAGAATAAAGGAAAAAGTAGGAAGGATAATCACCATCATGATCAGCTAGCAGCAAACATTTACAAGATCACTGATCAATATATTGCTATATATTATTAGTAATAATAATAAGGTCCTGTTAAAATTAATGCCTGGACGATTGTAGTCTCTTTAGTACAGTTTTGGTGTTTAATTTCACTGATTCTTGTGTGATTTTCCTCTCCTCTCTAATGATTTTGTTGCAGTTTAATGGGTGTTGCTTGTGCTTAAGTCCTGCTTTGTAGTTTGGCCGCCTTAATCTCTTTCTTCCTTATTTTTTTTATAAGTGAAATACTAACATATTGTTGGTATCCCATTTAGCCTTTAAACTCATATGTTAAATTGCTGTGTTAACATTTTAAAGTGCTACGTTAACATACGTATTCGAAATAAACTACTTTTGCCAGGCTGATTCCATTTCGTCCTTATTATGGCTCGTTTATTATGCTAGAGGTTTATGTAATTTGTTGTATAATATATTTCCCACATATGTTACTTTTTTGTGTTTAGTGGTTTTCGTTTAAGTTGCCTACAAAATCTTTGTAATTGTGTTCCCATTTCTATTGGATTTGTTAATTGCATGTGTGTTTTCTTTAAAGGATCTTAAACTACACATCTTTGTGGTTAAATGCCAGTATACGTTTGTGTGTATATATAGGGTTTTATGTGGTAATTAGGATTTTATTGATTTAATTGTGTTTCTTAATTAGTTCAAAAGGTTTTTAGTATTTTTTCAAAAGAAGGCTTATTAAAAAATGTTCAACCACAATGTAAAATAGAAATTTTTAATTAGTTTTTTAAATGCCATTTTACTATCTTAGCACGAAAATAATCATAATTCTTTACAAAAGATAATTACAGTGGTAATTGAAATTTACTTCAAAATTAGTTTAAATTGCAGTCATGAAATGTAGTGAATTGCAGTCATGAATGTAGTGAAGAAACTATTTACAAAATAGTGATCACAAAGTTACCAAATTTTCTTTAGAAAACTTGATTAACTACTAAATGATCAAATTTTCTTTTCAAAACTTGATCACTAAATGATATAGTTTTTACTAAAAAACTTGATCACTAAGTGAAAAATTTAATTACTAACAGATCAAATTTTCTCTATGAGACATGATCACCAAAGGATCAAAATTTCACTAGAAAACTTGATCACTAAATGACTAAATTTTCACTAGCAAACTTGATCACTATATTAGCAAATTTTTTACTAAAAAACTTTATCACTTAATGATCTTTCACTAGAAAACATGATCGTTAATTGATTAAAATTTTCACTAGAAAACAATGATCGCTTATTGATCACTAAATGATACAGTTTTTACTAGAAAACTTGATCACTAAGTTAAAAATTTTGATTACTAAGTGATAAAATTTTCTCTATAAGACATGATCACCAAGTGATCAAAATTTCCCAAGAAAACTTGATTACTAAATGACTAAATTTTCACTAAAAAACTTGATGACTGTATTAGCAAATTTTCACTAAAAAACTTTATCACTGAATGATCGAATTTTCATTAGAAAATAGGATCGTTTATTGATCAAAATTTTCACTAGAAAACAATGATCGCTTATTGATCACTAAATGATACAGTTTAAACTAGAAAACTTGATCACTGAGTTCAAAATTTTGATTACTAAGTGATCGAATTTTCTCTATAAGACATGATCACCAAGTGATCAAAATTTCACTAGAAAACTTGATCACTATATCACTATATCACTAAATTTTTACTAGAAAACTTGATCACTGTATTAGCAAATTTTCACTAAAAAACTTTATCACTGAATGATGAAATTTTCACTAGAAAACATCAAATTTTCAATTTTTACTAGAAAGTAATGATCGCTTATTGATCAAATTTTCGTTAGAAATCTTAGGCAATGAGTGATCAAATTTTCAACAAGCGATCAAGTGGTTGACAACTTAAATACCTTACTTAGTAATCTAATTTTCTCTACATGATCTCTACAAGTGATCAAATTTGCACTAGAAAACTTACTAGAAAACTTGATCACTAAATGACTAAATTTTCACTAGAATTGAGTGATCAAATTTTCATTAGAAAGATTGATCATTGTGTTATCAAATTTTTACTAAAAAACTTTATCACTGAATGATCAAATTTTCACTAGAAAACATGATCGTTTATTAGTCAAAATTTTCACTAGAGAACAATGATCGCTTATTGAACATGAAAACTTGATTACTTAGTAATCTAATTTTCTCTACATGAAACGATCACTAAGTGATCAAATTTCGACTAGAAAACTTGATCACTAAATGACTAAATTTTCACTAGAACTCTTTATTATTGAGTGATCAAATTTTCACTAGATAACATGATTGTTTATTGATCAAAATTTTCACTAGAGAACAATGATCGCTTATTGATAAAATTTTCGTTAGAAATCCTGATCAATGAGTGATCAAATTTTCAATAAGCGATCAATAAAATGTCTGCAAAAAACTTGATCACAAAGTGATAAAATTTTTTCTACAAGAAACGATCACCTAATTTTCACTAGAAAACTTGATCACTAAATAAATTTTTTCTAATCAAATTTTCACTAGAACTTTTTATTAAGTGATCAAATTTTCGTTAGAATACTTAGAAAGACTTAGAAAGACAAGAAAGACTTAGTTTTCAGCACTAGTTCCATGACTTTAAAGGTTTTCATTATTATCTACGATTGAAGTTAAACATTAAACATTTGAAGATCTATAAAAGATCCTCAAGGTGGTCTACTTAAACGCTTACAAATAATGCCTGAATGAAGTTAATTGAAGTTCTGTCTACAAGTATAGCTAAACTTTGATTCTGGATTGAAACTCAACTTCGGCTTTTAAAGGGGTACGATTGAGGCCTACAAATGATGCCTAGTTTACAATTGTTATAGAAGCATATTTGAAGCACAACTTGGACACTTACATACCTTAAATTCAAGTTAAACATCGACGATTTGGAGAACGCAATTGCCAACTCAACTCCAACTGCTTTAAGTCCTTCAACTTAAGCCAAACATCGACCACTCATACCATAATTATTTACCCTCAACGTCTTAAAAATCTTCGCCTACGATTGAAGCTCAACTTTGAATAGTTAAACCCCTACGATTGCAGTCAACCCTTAAGATTTAAAGGCTCTGCAATCTTGTTCTCTTAATGATCTGGAATTGAAGCAATATTTCGACTACTTAAAGATTTTAACATTTTACATTTTTACTACTTTAAGCCTAGTGATTGAATCTCAATACCTTCAAATTTTAGCCAAACATCAACCAATCATTCCAGAACATTTACCCTCGATGTCTTTAAAATCTTCGCCTACAATTTAAGCTCAACTTTGAATAGATGGACCCCTACGATTGATGTCAATCCTTAAGATTATAAAGCTCTGCAATCGTCTTCTCTTAATAATTAATGAACTGAAGCAATGAATGATCTGGAACTGAAGCAATGAATGTCAAAGCTCATTCACTGAGTGAGCTTTTCTAACTTGGCCGATCCATGTAAGATAACTTTCATCTAACACACTAACTATCAACGACACACTAACTCTAGTTATATAGGCGGGGGAAGACCCAGCACACTTCTCAATCATCCGACACATTCATAGAGAACAACATTCGACACACTGTCTATAGGTACACAGGCACCTTTAGGTACATCTGCATCATACATATTTAACACCAACTCATTCCCAATTAACCAGCTGGAATAAGGTCCTGCGGGCAACCGGCCACCTGTAGTATAGATTATATGGTTCGATCCCATGTCAAATCATTCCAAGGAAAGGCTGAGGATGCATTTGATCATCATCAGTTTATAGTCCCGGCAGACTATTCCTTTCCCCGGGATTGCAATCACACCAGCATGGGGTCTTTCATGACACCCCCCCCCCCTTCCGGGGCATCTTTTTGAAGACTGCGATTGAAGCTCAATGACTTTCAGAATATAATTGTAGAAGAACCTACAAATGTACCGAATATTAAGGTGGTACAGTGTTGGATTTAAAATTGAAATAAATTTGAGATTCGAAAATCTAGATTTAAAAGACAAATTTTTCTTTAAGTGTAACTTTTAATAATGTGTCCCTTTAATAAATATTTAAACAGCTTTCTAAACACCTTCAAAACATTCGTCATCTTGAAACGCAATTAGCCACTTCTAAACCTTTTATCCAAAGTCAACAAAACAAATTTTTACATGTGTTTTACCTACCGAAAACATGACTACTGTGACCACTGTATTAGCTCTTTAATGAACGGTAGGCCACACAATTTGTTAAACAAATGTGGGTTTTTGAAAATTTTATTTATTTTTGACTTATTGACTTAAAAACATTGTTTATTTTAAACATATAGACTTTTTATTTTAGTTATTTGGGAAGAAAATATTATTAAAGGTTTTCAGGCATTATGTTCTGGTCACTTAGCAGCGGCAATATAAACATTTTGATTGAAAAAAATTTAAAACACATTTTCAGGAAGATTTAAAATTTAGCAAAATAAAAAAATATTGATTTAGGAATATGGGATTTTTAAGTTAAAAGTGTTTAATGAGGAAGCTAAAAGGTTTAATGGCTAGAGATTTTGGTGGAAATTAGCCAAGCATGGAAATCACCTTAAGAATTTTAAGCATCAATAGAAATCAAGGGACTGTACACAGAGGAAAAAGGATATATTCACGCCTGGTACCAAATTGACACCAAAGAGTTTATAATTTTTCAATAACATCCGTTGTCAAAGCATATACATACGTACGACAACACTATGTAATGTTCACAATGCAACGTCGTCAACATTGCAACAATTCTTTGTCGAAATCTACATTTTATACACATCCGTTGTCTAAATGTTAACAAACGTGGTAAGCTCACTATTGGCAACGGATTGTTTGTCAATAGTGAGTTGTCTAAATGTTAACAAACGTGGTAAGCTCACTATTGGCAACGGATTGTTTGTCAATAGTGAGCTTACCACGTTTGTTAACATTTAGACAACGGATGTGTATAAAATTTACATTACGACAACGAATTGCTGCAATATTGTCAACATTACATAGTGTTGTCGTACGTATATACATATATATTTTGAGAATGGATGGTATTGAAAAAATTATAAACAGTTTGGTGTCAATTTGGTACCAGGCGTGTATAATTCTTTTACCCTCTGTGTATAGATAGAATTAAACTCCGTTACAACAAGGATCTAGGCCTGAATGATAAACTCTTTTGATCTTTATTTAATGTCCATAATTGCTGCTTTAGTTTTCTTTAAAACTTAATGAGCATTTTACCAATATTTACCAATCATATGATGTGCTTATTTAACGCATTTAACACACATTAAACGCTTTAATCGAATGCTCTTTTCGAATAAATAAAACTTGAAAAACAAATATAGAAAATTTTATAAAATAAAAAGAATATTAAAGCGAATAAAATACCAGCGTAAAAATCTAAAATTTCTTGCTTAAACATCTGGAAAAATCGTTTAAAAAAGGATCTCATTGTAAATTGAATTGCAATCAAGTAAAACGAATCGATTTCCCTAAGTGTGACTTCAAACATACATTCATTCTCTCACACACACACACAAAATTTCTCAATCCTATTTCAAAACAACCAAAGCGTAACTAAAAGGATGATCTTTAACAAAATGTTCATAAATGTTTTAAAGTCTTTAAAACGAGAAAAACAAAACAATAGCAAACACATCACATATATGAAATGGGAGTAAAGTGATAACCATGGAAAATTAAATGACCGATCTTTTCTCTAACGATCTTTTATTGATAACTCTGCACTCTCTAATAGTGTAAATTTTCGAGGATCATATGTCACCATTATTTTAAGGATTAACTATTTCAGAAATGACATGTTAGTTTAAAAAAATTCTGTATTAATGTTTAAAAAAAGGAAAGCGTAAATAATTTGCACATGTTAAAGACATGACACATTATGAATTTATAAGATTTTTGTTTTTTTGTAATAATGAATATTATTAATTAGAAGACACATGTTGAAGTTATTAAAATTTTGAACAGGAAAATGATTGGAGAAGTTTAAAGTAGGAGGATAGTCAAAAGAGGAAAACCTTTCAAAGTAAAGGAGCATATGTTCACAAGAAAACAATTTGTAATTCTCACGATCAAATTCATGCACTACGTTTAAAGTTGAACTAAAAGGATCAAGTGATAAACTTTTCACAAGAACTGTAAATCACCAAATGATCAAGTTTTATATAAAGAAGTCGATCATACAGTAATCAAGTTTTATTTAAAGAAGTTGATCGCACAGTGAACAAGTTTTTTATAGGAAAGTCGATCACAGAGTGATCATGTTTTATGTAGAAAAGTCGATCACACAGTAAGCAAGTTCTATCTAGAAAAGCCGATCACAAAATGTTAAAATTTTCCCGAGAAACGTTGATTACAAAGTGATCAAATTTTCTCTAGAAAAGTCATTTACACAGTGATCAAGTTATATCTAGAAAAATTGATCGCACAATTATCAATTTTCCCTAAAAAAGTTTATCATAGGTTAGGTTAGGTTACGTGGGTTGGTTGGTTAACGTGATAGTTCAAATCTACTACACAGTGATCAAGTTTTATATAGGAAAGTCGATCACACAGTGATCATGTCGATCACACAGGAAGCAAGTTCTATATAGAAAGGTTAAAATTTTCCCAAGAAACGTTGATTACAAAGTGATCAAGTTTTCTCCAGAAAATTCGATTACACAGTGATCAAGTTATATCTAGAAAAATCAATCGCACAATTATCAATTTTCCCCAAAAAAGTTTATCATATATTAGGTTAGGTTACGTGGGTTGGTTGGTTAACGTGATAGTTCAAATCTACTACACAGTGATCATGTCGATCACACAGTAAGCTAGTTCTATCTATTGAGGTCGTGTAGTGACATTATCGCGAATATTTCAGCTTGAAAGACACTACAGTTGTTGGGAAGACGGTGAAATATAACAGAAGACACCAGAACCAACACCACAGTTCATTTTAGAACTATCTGTAAAGATTCTGGTGGTATATTCGCTCGGTAGGTTACACCTACACCACTCGCTCCTGGAAGAAACTCTCACTTTGAAGACACTATCAAAATCAGTGTGTGGGGTAATATAATCGGATGGTTGGTTCAAGATTGGAGGTAATTGGCTTAAAATCTTAGCGTGTGCATATGTTCTTGATTTCCAACTTCCGGATGAGTTAAGCAGCTCAGCGACTTTAAGCAGATATGGCCATAATATGAAGATCTATTGGTAGGATGTTCAATATAGTGTTCAGAGCTTCTGAAGGACTTGTTCTTAGAGCACCTGTTATCCCAATGCATGCTGATCTCTGAACTTTGTATAGCTGATCTACAACATATTTCTTCTTAGTTGAAGTCCACCATACAAGAGATCTATATATAAGAATAGGACGTACTATAGCTGTATACATCCATTTAACTATGTTGGGACTTAGTCCCCATTTCATTTCAAACATCTTACGACAGGTATAGTAGGCAACCGTTGCCTTCTTGACTCTGTGTTGGCTGTTGAGTTTCCATGATAATTTGGAGTCTAGAATAATTCCTAGATATTTGGCATTGTTAGATAAGGATATTTCGCAGTTTTTTTACAGCGGCAAGTTGAAGCTTGGAATCTTGGTCTTTGTCGTGAATAGTACAAGTTCTGTCTTGCTTGGGTTTACTCCTAGACCCCTGTCTGTGGCCTAATTATCGAGTAGCACCAGAGCATTAGACATGATATCACTAATCACGTCTAAGAACATTCCTGTACTAACCAGTTGCTGATATACTCTTCAACATCTAGATTACGTGGGTTGCTCTCTAGTAAGCGAGTTCACTCGAAGGCCTTGTGGTCCATTGTGATGCCCTTAGAATTGCCATTCCCTAATATTGAGACAATGGTTTCCCTCCCTAATTTCGTGGACTACTTGGTTCGTTCGGTCTCCGTGAAAACCAGCCGATGCTTCTAATAAAACCGATCATGTTTACTAATGATGCATCTCTGTGACTGTCCATATTATGGAAAAGAGCTTTACCAAGATAAAGTAGTCTGTGCTCTTGTAAGGCTGGACAGTCACAAAGAAGGTGTTGTACCGATTCCACTTCTTCTTCGTCCAAACAGCTTTGACTGTCGCTATAACGTGGGTAGCCCTTACGTTCCGACATAAGTCCAATCATACAGTGCCCAGTAATTATACCAGTTAGAAGCCGCCTAATCGAGTTCTTACTAAGAGACATAAGAGTCCTAGTCCTATCTGTTGTCAGAGTGGGCCAGAGCAGTCTCGATATTCTACAAGTGGTGATATTTGACCACCTGAGTTCCGTCTTATTCAAGACCCAGTCATCTATAAATTTTGAGAGGGTCATCAGGGGAGTGTGAATATCTCAATAATAGTTGATCATAAAGTGATCTTCTTTTCTCTTAAAAAACTGATCCAGATAAAACTTGTTGATAACAAAGTGATAAAAGTTTCTCTAGAAAATCATGATCACAATGTAATCAATTATACTCTACTCACTTTCTCTGGAACTGTTAATCAAAATGTAATGAATTTCTCTGTTGAAAAGGCGATCAAGTTTCACTCTAGAAAAGCTGATCACAATAAGGTTAATATTTCTCCATAATAGATGATCATATAGTGATCTTTTTTGATAAACTGAATGCAAAGTCATAAATTTTTTCTTAAAAAGAAAAGTTTATAACAATTTTCTCTAAAAAAGTTGATCACAATGTGACCAATCTTTACCAGAAAGTAATAAACTCTTCTAGAGAAAAATTGATCAGATTGCGAACAACCTTTCATAAGAAGAATTTGATCATAGAGTGTTCAACTTTTGCAGAGCAAAGTTAATCGGAATGTCATTAACATTTCTAGAGAAAAGATGATCAGAAAGTGATCAGCTCTCTTAGAGAAAATATGATCAGAAAGTGATTAACTCTTCTAGAGAATAGTTGACCAGATAGTGATCAATTCTTCTAGAGAAAAGTTGATCAGAAAGTTATTAACTCTTCTAGAGAATAGTGAATAAGAAAATGATGAACTTCTCTAGAAAAAAGGTGATCAGATAAAAATCAATTCTTTTAGAGAGAAGTTGATCAGAAAATTTTCCAGAGAAAAGATGATCAGATAGAGATCAATTCTTCCAAAGAGGTGTTGATCAACATTTCTAGAAAAAGGTTGATAAGAAAGTGTTCAACTTTTGAAGAAAATTGTTCTCAGGAAATTAACTTGTCTCTTAAAAAGTCTGTTTCGTCCTGAGACATAATGATCAACATAGCTTGATCAGTTTCATTTCAAATTTATAATTATAAAACTTAATCGATTTCGTGAAGAAAGTTGATCATTATTATTAACACCAAAGGATTCAATATTCATTAGAACAAAGAGCAATAAATAAAATTAATTTAGTTAAAACACGATTTGCGTTTCAAATAAATCTAGAATTTGCTAAAGACAACAACTACTTATAGAAGTGATAGCAGTTTTTTAATAGCCATAGACAATATTATTTCATTTTCAGCTAAAATTTTCTAGTTTTTCAAATACTTTATATACCCTAAACAGCGTTGAATACATCAGTCTATTTCTGTAACACAAATCTGTAAGTTAAGTGGTAAAATATTTTAAAAATGTATTAACAAATATTATTTATTCCTGTTTTTAGTTTCACCATGAAAGCCTTTTTTGCTATTGTTGCTGTAGCCATCATGAATGTCTTGGCCTTTGCTTCGGCTCAACCCGTTTTGGAAGCCTTGGCTCCTGTAACTGGACTTGTAGGTGGTTTAGCTGGCAAGAAATAATTAAGGATCGCAATAGCATGAAAATTATGAAAAAGTTTTTTGAATGTATTTTTTTTTCTTTAAACTAAAATGTAATTAAAATATAAAGATTATGAAAAGTTATGATTTTGGAATATATATTTTTTTTTAAGACAAAGAATTAAGCTAAAATGTGATTCTTGGAAGAAATCCTAGTTTCTAAAAAGATGTTTATCAGACAGTGATAAAAAACCTAATCAGGAGATGATCTACTTTTCTATATAAAATTATAAGACAATTATTTGCTTTCTTAGCAAAGATTCTAGAGAAAAGCTTGTCAGAATAAGATCAACTTTTCTAGACAAAAACTTATCAGAGTGTGATCAAAATTTCTAGAGAAATGTTGATCAGTAAGTTATAATCTTTTCTAGGGAAAAATTTGATTAGAAAGTGATCAGATTTTCTAGATGAATGTTAGAATATGGACAACCTTTCCAAGGATAAGCTGATGAGAATGTTATTAAAAAAATTGGCGAGAGAATGATCAACTTTTCTAGAGAACAATTTGATCAGAAAGTGATCTACTTTTCTAGAGAAATTTTGCTCACAAAATCATCAGGATTTCTATTGAAAACTTTATCACTCCGCCGAAAAGTTAGACAGAAAATTTGATCAGAAGGTGACAAACTTTTCTATAGAACATTGCAAATTTGTCAGTTTTAAGCAGCATGATTGCAAAACTGTTTACAACTGATAATTTTTATTAAAAACCAATTGATCAGACTGCGATGAAGGGAACTTTGCATGGGACCTAGGGTCAAATGAGGCCCGATCTTTATGAAATTTGGTAAGGTCATCAAGGATTATCTAAAACTTATTTGTGACGCTATTTATTGAGATACTGTGAGATTTAACATAATTATGAGCTCAAAGGTCCTTTTCGGAGGTTCTGTTGTATGGGGTTTAAATGAAATAATGGGGCGATTTTAACCATTTTCAATAGGCTTTATCCTTTGCATGTGTACCAAATTCCATCCAATTATCTTGAAAATTGCGACCTTGAGCACAAGCTTTACATGAAAAGCCAGCCCGATGGACGGACAGACAGACAGACAGACAGACAGACAGACAGACAGACAGACAGACAGACGGAAAGACAGACGGAGAGACGGACATAGCTTAATCGACTCACTAAGGTGGGTATAGAACGAATATTTGTGTTTGTTACAAACATCAGCATAAACCCAATATACTCTCCCCACTAAAGTCATTTAGGGTATAAAAAAGAAGAAATCATGAATGTATAAATAAATTTTTGCACGACTTTAAGAGTTCTTAATTAGGCTTGAAGTTTTTAAAGATTAGAACTTATTACAATATACTATATACAAACATAGTCCTAACACTATAAATACCCTGAATTAAGACTCAAAACTTTAATCTACTTATATTCCCCTAAATTGTAAGTTAAAAGTTTTTGAAATTTTACTAAAAATAATGTTTATACATTAATGATTTCTTCTCTTTTTAGTCTCATCATGAAAACTTTTGTAACAATTGTTGCTTTAACTATAATGAATATCTTGGCTTTTGCCTCTGCTGAACCCATTATTGATCCCTTGGATGCATATGGCCCTGGAGTAATCCCACCGGATTAGAGAATAATTCAAAAAATAAATATTTTCGTCTGTTACTATTCGTATGTTTAATAAAAAAAAAACTTTTAAACCAAAAATTTGTACAAGTTTTCAATATCAAATCTTTCTTCGACATATTTTTCACTTTCTGATCAAATTTCTCTATAAACGTTTAACACAAAAGTTGACCGCAGTCTGATCGATTGTTCTTTAATAATTTTCTTTTGAAAAATTTATAAACTTTTCTGCAATCATGTCACTTTCTGATCAAACTTTCTCCAGTTTTCAATAGAAAACCTGATGACTTTCTAACCAAATTTTCTCTAGAAAAGTTGATCACTTTTTGATCAAATAGTTCTCTAGAAAAGTTGATAACTTTCTGATCGATTGTTCTCTAGGAAAGTTGATCATTCTCTCGTTAAATTTTTTAATCATTTTCTAATCAGTTTTTTCCCTTTAAAGTTTGACCATATTCTTAACGTTTTTCTAGAAAATCGGATCAATTTATAATCAACTTTTTCCTTGAATTTCTCTAGAAAAACTGATCACACTCTGATAAGTTTTTCTCTAGAAAAGTTGATCAGGTTTTTTTGATCACTTTCTCATAAACTTCTCTTTAGAAAACATCGCCTGCGATTTCTTTCAAGAATCAAATTTTAGCATAGTTCTTTGTCTATAAACATTAAAAACAAATATATTCCAAATTCATAGTTTTTCATAAACTTTATATTTTATTTATTTACGTTTTAGTCAAAAGGTTTAATTTTCAAATTATTTGCCAGCTAAACCACCTACAAGTCCAGTTACAGGAGCCAAGGCTTCCAAAACGGGTTCAGCCGAAGCAAAGGCCAAGACATTCATGATGGCTACAGCAACAATAGCAAAAAAGGTTTTCATGGTGAATCTAAAAACAGGAATGAGTAATATTTGTTAATAAATTTTTAAAATCTTTTACCACTTGACTTACAGATTTGTGTTACGGAAACAAACTGAAGTTATCAACGCTGTTCAGGGTATATAAAGTATTTGAAAAAACTAGAACATTTTTGCTAAAAATTAAATAATTTAGTTTATGTTAATTAAAAAACTGTTATCACTTCTATAAGTTATCTTTAGTAAATACCAGATTTATTTGAAACGAAAATCGTGTTTTAACTAAATTAATATTATTTATAGCTCCTTTGGTGTTAATAATAATGATCAACTTTCTTCACGAAATCGATTAAGTTTTATAATTATAAAGTTGAAATGAAACGCAACAACATTTGTTGATCACTTTGCCTCAGGACGAAATGGACTTTTTTAGAAACAAGATCGTTTCTTTGGATAAGTCTAGTTCGTCCTGAAAACATTTTGTTTAAAAAGTTGAAAACTTTCTTATCAAATATTCTGTAGATTGATCCCCAATAAAATGTCTGATACTTTCTGAACAACTTTTCTCTAAAAGAGTTGATCACTTTCTGATTCAATATTCTCTGTAAGAGTTGATCACTTTCTGATCAATTATTCTCTAGAACAGTTGATCACTTTCTGATCCAATATTCTCTGTAAGAGTTGATCACTTTCTGATCAATTATTCTCTAGAACAGTTGATCACTTTCTGATCATCTTTTCTCTAGAAGAATTGATCACTATCTGATGAACTTTTATATAGAAGGGTTGATCTCTTTCTGTTCATAATTATTGCAGAAGAGTTGGTCACTTTCCGATCAACTTTTGTTTAAAAAATTTTATCACTTTCTTTCAACTTTTCTCTTCAAAGTTTGATCAACTATTCTTTTATAGAGTTGATCAACTTTTCCTTATAAGAGTTGATCACTTTTTGATCAACTTTTCTCTAAAAGAGTTGATCACTATTTGATTGACTTTTCTCTAGAACAGTTGATCACTATCTGATCAACTTTTCTCTAGAAGAATTGATTACTATCTGATCAACTTTTCTCTAGAAGAATTGATCACGTTATGATCAACATTTGCCTAAAGAGTTGATCACTATCTGGTCAACTGTTCTCTAGAAGAATAAATCACTATCTGATCAACATTTTTCTAGAAGGTTTGATCACTACCTGATCAACTTTTCTCTAGAAGAATAGATCACTATCTGATCAACTTTTCTCTAAAAGAGTTGATCACTATCTGATCAACATTTGTCTAGAAGAGTTGATCACTATCTGATTAACTTTTCTCTAGAACAGTTGATCACTATATGATCAACTTTTCTTTAGAAGAATTGATCACTATCTGATCTACTTCTCTCTAGAAGAGTTGATCACTTTCTGATCAATATTTGTCTAGAAGAGTTGATCACTTTATGATCAACAATTTCTGATCAACTTTCGTCTACAAGAGTTGATCACTTTCTGTTCATCTTTGCTCTAGAAAACTTGACCAATTTCAGATCAACTTTTGTTTCCAAATTGTATCACATTCTTTAAACCTTTCTCTTCAAAATTTAGTCATTATCTGATCAACTTTGATCACTTTCTGATCAACTCTTATCTAGTAGATTTCATCACTTTCTGATCAAGTTTTCTTTAGAATAGTATAGAGGCGATCACAATTTGATCAATTTTCATATAGAAGAATTGATCATTTTATGATCATCTTGTTCTAGAATAGTTGACCAATTTCTGATCAACTTTGGTTTTCAAATTTTTTAAATCTTTCTCTTCAAAATTTAATCGCAATCTGATCAACTTTGATCACTAGTGGAGTTGATCACTTTCTGAACAACTTTTCTCTAGAGAAGTTTAAAATATTCCGATCATACTTTGAAAAAAAAATAATCACTCAGATTCAGTCATAATGACTCAATTTAATCACTTAAAATGATCTTGTCTCGCTACGCTAATCAGTGTTTAAAGACTTTGTGATTCTTAAGAAAATGTAAAATTTTTTTTTTTGGCAATATTTGTATTCAATCGAAAATAAAGCATGAAATTAACGTGAAACCTAAGTTAAAGCAAAATATTTTCCTAAGAAATTCTAAAGAAAATTGAGAAGTTTTTCTTGTCACCCCAAAAGAAAAACTTAATGATGACAATAAAATTATGAAGAAAATTGCAAATTTCATAGCATTTTACTTTTTAACAAAAGACTTATAAAACTATCAAATAAATGTCCATGACTTTTAGTTACTATTGGAGTCTTATTATTTCTGGTGTGTCATGGTTTAACAGCAGCATAAAGTTTCTTCAAATGGCCATAGCAAACAGCTGTAATTTGTTACAAATTCTGCTCAATATAAAGAAGAAGTAAAGAGAGGTTTTTTGGTTAAAGGGACAAGTTGTTTTAGAATTTAAGTCAAACAGAACAAATCGATTCTGTGTGGCCATGTTAAAGACAAGAAACTTGGTTTCTTTCTTTTCCTAAGAATAAAAAGTTTTTAATTTGGCGTGAAAAAGAATCCAACAGGAATTGTCATGTGAACGAGGGAACAAAAACTAAAACAAACAAAAGATTTAGAAAAATGAGTCCAAAAAACAATGATCGAACACGGTAGGAGACACAAAAAAAGAGCGTAACAAATCAAAGGGAATATAAGTACAAGAAGTGTGTCTCTAAATGTCTCTAAATGTCCTTGCTACCACAGGCAGCTCTAAAACATTTATAAACGTGCGCATGCGCACAGCATGTTTGAGCTGCCTTAGTAGTTTTCTACTGCAGCCAGTTTCCTTGTTATTGTGTTCTTTTAGAAAAAAAGGAAAAATTTGTTACGCTTTTTAATTTTGCCTTTTTTTGTTGCTAAACTATTGTTTTCAATATTCCTGTTGGATTTGTCATGTAATGTTCTAAAAGTCATGCTAAATTAAAAACTTTTTATTCCTTAGAAATTTACCAAAAAAAAATGTAAAACTGTAATTCAAACCAATGTTGTTTTTGTACATGTTCTACACAAATCGATTTGTTCCATTAGTTTGACATTCTATAATAGAAACAAAACAAGTCAATATCAATACAATTTTGTACAGCTGTTTAGTTATGGCCAATATTTCTTTAAAACAAAATTAAAAATATTCCTTAAGAATTTTAAACATTTAATTTAAAAGCATGACTAACTGCTTACCAAAAAAGCCTTTAAATTCTTAAGAATTTATCCAGAAAACCAAAAAACTATGAAATTTGCAATTTTCTTGTTAATTTTATTGTCATAAATTTTGCTTATTTGAAAAGAAAATTACTTAATTATATAAAAGAAATTCTACGAAAATATTTTCCAAAACCTTGGTTTTCTCATTAATTTCATGCTTTAATTTAATGACAAATTTTAACTACATAAATAAGAAATTTTCATCTTAAACTTTTGGAATTTTCTGGTCATTTAGAAAGTATTTCAAAACTTATTAGCGTAGCGACACATGTTTATTCTATTCTATTCTTAAACATTTATTAACTTAATTATTGACTAAATTAAGGCAGCTGATATTTTCAGGCAACCTACTGAGGAACCAAGAGAAATTTGTTTTTGAAGAAAAACTAAACAATTTCTTAAAACAAAGTCACTAATGAGGATCACTTCGCAAATCAAAAAAAATGTTTGACAAATTTATCATCCTTTGCTATTTTTAAAAATAATAAAAACAATTTGTTTGTATTTATCTAAGATTTTTTATTTCTACACAATTTTCATTTAATGACAAAATCCTTAAAATCCAAATTATTATCATTGTCTAGATCTATTTACCGCCACCCAAAGCACCACCAACTACACCACTAACTACACCAGTCAAAGCATCCACTATTGGTTCTGCCGAGGCATAGGACAAAATATTCATGATGGCAAGAGCAGCAATGGCTAAGAAAGATTTCATGGTTAAGCTAAAAAATAAACAAATTTATTGATAGATTATTAATTTCTAGTTCAAATATTGTTTCAATTATTCACCGTTGTTTTAGCAGTTAAAAACAGACTATGCTGTTGAAGTGAAAACTTGGAGTACTTATAGTGGAAAGTTTGGAAAATTAATTAAGTTCTATAAAAATTAGATCACGACTTTGTTAGAAATATTTGTTTTCAAAAATGAATTGCTGATAATGAATACAGCTGACAGACTGATAACGGAAGTAATTACTTTTACAAATTTTTCTATATTTGTAAAAATTATGTGATGGTCAAAAATCTATTAAATTTTGCAAAAGTGATTATGAAGATGAACTAGAAATTAATTAGAACAGAACAAGTTCTAGTTTTAGAACTGAATACGAACTAAACTACAAACTAGAACTGAACTAGAACTGAACTAGAACTGAACTAGAACTGAACTAGAACTGAACTAGAACTGAACTAGAACTGAACTAGAACTGAACTAGAACTGAACTAGAACTGAACTAGAACTGAACTAGAACTGAACTAGAACTGAACTAGAACTGAACTAGAACTGAACTAGAACTGAACTAGAACTGAACTAGAACTGAACTAGAACTGAACTAGAACTGAACTAGAACTGAACTAGAACTGAACTAGAACTGAACTAGAACTGAACTAGAACTGAACTAGAACTGAACTAGAACTGAACTAGAACTGAACTAGAACTGAACTAGAACTGAACTAGAACTGAACTAGAACTGAACTAGAACTGAACTAGAACTGAACTAGAACTGAACTAGAACTGAACTAGAACTGAACTAGAACTGAACTAGAACTGAACTAGAACTGAACTAGAACTGAACTAGAACTGAACTAGAACTGAACTAGAACTGAACTAGAACTGAACTAGAACTGAACTAGAACTGAACTAGAACTGAACTAGAACTGAACTAGAACTGAACTAGAACTGAACTAGAACTGAACTAGAACTGAACTAGAACTGAACTAGAACTGAACTAGAACTGAACTAGAACTGAACTAGAACTGAACTAGAACTGAACTAGAACTGAACTAGAACTGAACTAGAACTGAACTAGAACTGAACTAGAACTGAACTAGAACTGAACTAGAACTGAACTAGAACTGAACTAGAACTGAACTAGAACTGAACTAGAACTGAACTAGAACTGAACTAGAACTGAACTAGAACTGAACTAGAACTGAACTAGAACTGAACTAGAAGAACTAGAACTGAACTAGAACTGAACTAGAACTGAACTAGAACTGAACTAGAACTGAACTAGAACTGAACTAGAACTGAACTAGAACTGAACTAGAACTGAACTAGAACTGAACTAGAACTGAACTAGAACTGAACTAGAACTGAACTAGAACTGAACTAGAACTGAACAACTGAACTAGCTGAACTAGAACTGAAACTAACTGAACTAGAACTGAACTAGAAACTAGAACTGACCTAGGACAACTGAAATTTTTATGAAAGATAATATTTTCTATATTTGTGAATATTTCTTTTATATTTCGTTTAAACTCGCAGTTATCAAAGCGATTCATTAGGACCCATTTTTTTTTGGCCGGATTGTTTGGATTGATTTTTCATAGTCATTAATAGTAAATAGTTAAATAATTAGTTTTTAGTCGTGATACAAATTTAATGGGCATCTAATTTTATTTTTCAAAGGTTGTCTACACATAAATACCCGGGCATTCCACTAGAAATACGTAGTTACATCTTGCTTACTTATTACAACAAAGGTACGCGGGTACAACAATATTCCTTTATTATTTAAAAATCAGGCATAAAATTATTATTTTTTTTATAGCTCGACCATGTAAAACCTTCATTGTTCTTGCCATCATGACTATTTTGGCCCTTTTGCTCAGCTGTTGCAATCTTGGAAGAAGAGACTGATAATTTTGGCCTCAATCCTAAAGTTTTGGCTAGTTTAGCTGGGTAAAGAAATTCTAAAAACGAAAATATGACAATAAGGTTAAAAAATTGTATTCTTTACTAAAATGAAAAGTGTGTTTGAAAAATAATAAAATAAATTGAAATGAATGGTTCTTAATATATCATTTTATTGTTTTAATTTAAAAAAGGTTATTACCCTATTACGATTAATCTTTTCTCTAGACAACAGTGACTTATAATTTTCTCTAGAAAGTTATAAAATTTTTACTAGAAAATTTGATCAAAAGTGATAAATTTTTTACTAGAAAATTTGCTCACAATTGTAATACAGTTTTTACTAGAATACTTTATTACAAATGTTATCAAGTCCTTACTAAAGAAGTTGATCACAGTTGCAATAAAAAAATTTGATCAAAATAAATAAAAAATTTTATCGCAATAAAGAAAAATGTATCACAACCGTATCAACTTTTGTGTAGAAAAGTTGATCAAAGAAAAAATCCCAGCAAAAAAGAACTTCTAAAGAAGCGAAAAAGAAGTAGAATTTACTCCATGGAAGTACTGAAAAAGACCTGAAGAAGTGATGATTGGCACAGATTTTTAATAGGAGGGATGTCCTTTTTATTTGATTCCAAATTTACTACTTCTGAAGTCATTCTCAAGATGTAATTTTTATGCTAGTTCAGTTCTAGTTCAGTTCTAGTTCAGTTCTAGTTCAGTTCTAGTTCAGTTCTAGTTCAGTTCTAGTTCAGTTCTAGTTCAGTTCTAGTTCAGTTCTAGTTCAGTTCTAGTTCAGTTCTAGTTCAGTTCTAGTTCATTTCTAGTTCAGTTCTAGTTCAGTTCTAGTTCAGTTCTAGTTCATTTCTAGTTCAGTTCTAGTTCAGTTCTAGTTCAGTTCTAGTTCAGTCCTAGTATAGTTCTAGTTCAGTTCTAGTTCAGGTCTAGTTCACTTCTAGTTCACTTCTAGTTCACTTCTAGTTCAGTTCTAGTTCATTCTAGTTCAGTTCTAGTTCTGTTCTGTTCAGTTCTAGTTCAGTTCTAGTGTCAGTTCTAGTTCAGTTCTAGTTCAGTTCTAGTTCAGTTCTAGTTCAGTTCTAGTTCAGTTCTAGTTCAGTTCTAGTTCAGTTCTAGTTCAGTTCTAGTTCGTTCTAGTTCTTCTAGTTCAGTTCTAGTTCAGTTCTAGTTCAGTTCTAGTTCAGTTCTAGTTCAGTTCTAGTTCAGTTCTAGTTCAGTTCTAGTTCAGTTCTAGTTCAGTTCTAGTTCAGTTCTAGTTCAGTTCTAGTTCAGTTCTAGTTCAGTTCTAGTTCAGTTCTAGTTCAGTTCTAGTTCAGTTCTAGTTCAGTTCTAGTTCAGTTCTAGTTCAGTTCTAGTTCAGTTAGTTCTAGTTCAGTTCTAGTTCAGTTCTAGTTCAGTTCTAGTTCAGTTCTAGTTCAGTTCTAGTTCAGTTCTAGTTCAGTTCTAGTTCAGTTCTAGTTCAGTTCTAGTTCAGTTCTAGTTCAGTTCTAGTTCAGTTCTAGTTCAGTTCTAGTTCAGTTCTAGTTCAGTTCTAGTTCAGTTCTAGTTCAGTTCTAGTTCAGTTCTAGTTCAGTTCTAGTTCAGTTCTAGTTCAGTTCTAGTTCAGTTCTAGTTCAGTTCTAGTTCAGTTCTAGTTCAGTTCTAGTTCAGTTCTAGTTCAGTTCTAGTTCAGTCTAGTTCAGTTCTAGTTCAGTTCTAGTTCAGTTCTAGTTCAGTTCTAGTTCAGTTCTAGTTCAGTTCTAGTTCAGTTCTAGTTCAGTTCTAGTTCAGTTCTAGTTCAGTTCTAGTTCAGTTCTAGTTCAGTTCTAGTTCAGTTCTAGTTCAGTTCTAGTTCAGTTCTAGTTCATTCTAGTTCAGTTCTAGTGAATGTTTTACTATAAAACATTATCACAAATGCGATCAAGTCCTTACGAAGAAGTTGATCACAATTTGATCAAATATTTGATCAAAATAAGATCAACTTCTCTAGTAAAAGTTTTATCGCGATGTAATTATAATAAAGAAAATTGATCACAACCAGATCAACTATTGTGTAGAAAAGCGTATCACGAAAAAAAAAAAAATAGTAATCACAATGTGTACTAACTAGTTAAAAGTATGTTAAATTTTCCACCACTGATATTTTATATTATAACATTAATCAATTTATTTATATTGTTTACATAATTTTTATTTAAATGTATATTTTTACTGAAGAGATTAGTTTTATAATCCGTATCAATTCATTATCGATTTCAAATTTATTTAACCAAGTAAACTCTCCAAACTTTAGAATCTTATCCAGCTACATATCCACGGCTCCCAAAATTGCATTCATGAGGGCAACAGCAATAAAGATATTCATGGTGAAGCTATAAAAATTAACAAATTTGTTCATTAGTTAAAAGATTTTAAAGAAAATATTTTAAAAATTCCTCAGGAATACCTTTGTTTTAGTAACCAAAATATAACAATACATTTGCAGTGAAAATTCAGGGTATTTATAGCAAAAATTTTAAATAATAAATGAAATCCCATAAAATTTACATCACGACTAAGACATTATCATAATTTATTTAGCTAAATATTAAAAACTATTGAAAACCAGTAAAATAAATTGTCTAATGGTCAGCTTTGATCGAAATATTTTTACAAAGAATTGTGGAACATAGAAAAGATCCTCTATTCTTAAAAACTTATATGTAGTAACAGTTCAGTTTAAGTTCAGTTCTAGTTCAGTTCTAGTTCAGTTCTAGTTCAGCTCTAGTTCAGTTCTAGTTCAGTTCTAGTTCAGTTCTAGTTCAGTTCTAATTCAGTTTCTAGTTCAGTTCTAGTCAGTTCTAGTTCACTATAGTTCGTTCTAGTTCAGTTCTAGTTCAGTTTAGTTCATTCTAGTTCAGTTCTAGTCAGTTATCAGTTCTAGTTTCAGTTCTAGTTCAGTTCTAGTTCAGTTCTAGTTCAGTTCTAGTTCAGTTCTAGTCAGTCAGTTTCTAGTCAGTTCTAGTGTCAGTTCTAGTTCAGTTCTAGTTCAGTTCTAGTTCAGTTCTAGTTCAGTTCTAGTTCAGTTCTAGTTCAGTTCTAGTTCAGTTCTAGTTCAGTTCTAGTTCAGTTCTAGTTCAGTTCTAGTTCAGTTCTAGTTCATTTTCTAGTTCAGTTCTAGTTCAGTTCTAGTTCAGTTCTAGTTCAGTTCTAGTTCAGTTCTAGTTCAGTTCTAGTTCAGTTCTAGTTCAGTTCTAGTTCAGTTCTAGTTCAGTTCTAGTTTCTAGTTCTAGTTCAGTTCTAGTTCAGTTCTAGTTCAGTTCTAGTTCAGTTCTAGTTCAGTTCTAGTTCAGTTCTAGTTCAGTTCTAGTTCAGTTCTAGTTCAGTTTCTAGTTCAGTTCTAGTTCAGTTCTAGTTCAGTTCTAGTTCAGTTCTAGTTCAGTTCTAGTTCAGTTCTAGTTCATTTCTAGTTCAGTTCAGTTCTAGTTCAGTTCTAGTTCAGTTCTAGTTCAGTTCTAGTCAGTTCTAGTTCAGTTCTAGTCAGTTCTTAGTTCAGTTCTAGTCAGTCTAGTCGTCTATTCAGTTCTTTATTCAGTTAGTCTCGAACTAGAACTAGTTCTGTTCTAATTAAATTCTAGTTCATCTTCATAATCACCTTTTTTAAAATTTAATAGATTTTTGACCATGACATAATTTTTACAAATATAGAAAAAATTTGTAAAAGTAATTACTTCCGTTATCATTCTGTTAGCTGTATTCATTATCAGCAATTCATTTTTGAAAACAAATATTCTAACAAAGTCGTGATCTAATTTTTATAGAACTTAATTAATTTTCCAAACTTTCCACCTATAAGTACTCCCAAGTTTTCACTTCAAAAGCATAGTTTGTTTCAAACTGCTAAAACAAAGGTAAGTAATTGAAACAATTTTTTGAAACTAGTAATAATCTATCGATAAATTTGTTTATATTTGTAGCCTTGACATGAAATTCTTCTTAGCCACTGTTGCTCTTTGCCATCATGAATGTTTTGTCCTATGCCTCGGCAGAACCAATAGTAGATACTTTGACTGGTGTAGTTGGTGGTGTACTTGGTGGTGCTTTGGGTGGCGGTAAATTGATCTAGACAATTATGATAATTTGGATTTTAAGGATTTTGGCATTAAAATGTATAATATAAATGAAAATTGTGTAAAAATAAAAAATAAAGTTTTGATCAATGTCTAAGATAAATACAAATCAAAATTTTTTAAATTATTTTTAAAAATAAGAATAAAGGATGACAAATTGTCTTCCAATTTGTAATGTGATCCGCGATTATGTTTTTTATAAGAAATTGTTTAGTATTTCTTTAAAAATAAATTTCTCTTGGGTCCTCAGTACATTGCCTCAAAATATCGGCTGCCTTAATTAAGACAACAATTAAGTTAATAAATGTTCTAGTTCAGTTGTAGTTTCAGTTCTAGATCAGTTCTATTGCCGTCCTAGTTCAGTTCTAGATCAGTTCTATTGCAGTTCTAGTTCAGTTCTAGTTCAGTTCTAGTTCTGTTACTACAAACTATCATCAAATTTTCAATATTTTGTTTGACAATATTTTATATAAATTTGTTTTAAATTCTCCGTCATTTTAAAAAATATCTTTTTTACACAACTTGCCTTTAAATCCTTTATCCCTTTTGCCTGTCGCTTTAGGTCCTTCCTAACAACCCAACCATGTGTCAAATATTTATTTTTAAAAATGTTTACTTTAACTTTGTTAATATAAACATTCAGTTTAAAAAAATAAAAACATTTTGCTATTTTTATATACTATTTATTAAACAGTTAAATGAGTGAAAAATTTAAGAAAAATATTTATTTGGGTTTTTTTTTTCGAATATTTATTTTCTTAAGGCGGTAGATTTTCCACATAAAGTTATTAAAATACTTGAAAGTGTTTATTTTCTTTGGCGGTTAGGTTTGAAATTTGTTTTGATAAAATGTTTTTTAAACAATTGACTTAGTTAAAAGTTAATCAAGAAATAATAAGAAATGGGATATAGAAAAGTAGGAAATATAAATAAATAATGTCAAAAATCTGTAACATTTATACACGGAGAAAAAATGTTTAAAATAAAAAATGTTTTAATTCAGTTCTAGTTCTGCTAAAGTTTTGTTCAGTCTGTTCTAGTTCTGTTCTAGTTCTGTTCTAGTTCTGTTCTAGTTCTGTTCTAGTTCTGTTCTAGTTCTGTTCTAGTTCTGTTCTAGTTCTGTTCTAGTTCTGTTCTAGTTCTGTTCTAGTTCTGTTCTAGTTCTGTTCTAGTTCTGTTCTAGTTCTGTTCTAGTTCTGTTCTAGTTCTGTTCTAGTTCTGTTCTAGTTCTGTTCTAGTTCTGTTCTAGTTCTGTTCTAGTTCTGTTCTAGTTCTGTTCTAGTTCTGTTCTAGTTATGTTCTAGTTCTCTTCTGTTCTAGTTCTTTTTTAGTTCTGTTATAGTTCTGTTCTGTCTAGTTCTTTTTTAGTTCTGTTCTAGTTCTGTTTTAGATCTGTTCTAGTTCTGTTCTAGTTCTGTTCTAGTTCTGTTCTAGTTCTGTTCTAGTTCTGTTCTAGTTCTGTTCTAGTTCTGTTCTAGTTCTGTTCTAGTTCTGTTCTAGTTCTGTTCTAGTTCTGTTCTAGTTCTGTTCTAGTTCTGTTCTAGTTCTGTTCTAGTTCTGTTCTAGTTCTGTTCTAGTTCTGTTCTAGTTCTGTTCTAGTTCTGTTTTAGACTCTGTTCTAGTTCTGTTCTAGTTCTATTCAGTCTAGTTCTGTTCTAGTTCTGTTCTAGTTCTGTTCTAGTTCTGTTCTATAGTTCTGTTCTAGTTCTGTTTCTAGTTCTGTTCTAGTTCTGTTCTAGTTCTGTTCTAGTTCTGTTCTAGTTCTGTTCTGTCTAGTTCTGTTCTAGTTCTGTTCTAGTTCTGTGTCTAGTTTGTTCTAGTTCTGTTCTAGTTCTGCTCTACGTTCTGTTCTAGTTCTGTTTCTAGTTCTGTTCTAGTTCTGTTCTAGTTCTAGTTCTGTTCTTGTTCTGTTCTAGTTCTGTTCTAGTTCTGTTCTAGTTCTGTTCTAGTTCTGTTCTAGTTTCTGTTCTAGTTCTGTTCTAGTTCTGTTCTAGTTCTGTTCTAGTTCTGTTCTAGTTCTGTTCTAGTTCTGTTCTAGTTCTGTTCTAGTTCTGCTCTAGTTCTGTTCTAGTTCTGTTCTGTTCTGTTCTGTTCTGTTCTAGTTCTGTTCTAGTTCTGTTCTAGATCAATTCAACTACTGAGTAACTAAAAAAAAATTATTCCTTATCAGTAACTAAAAATTTAAAAATTAATGCATAGTCGTGATGTAAATTTTATGGGAATTTATTTTTTTTTTTTCAAAATTTTTACTATAACTATACTGGAATATCACTGCAAACATGTTGTTGCTTTTATGAAACAGGGAAAACATAGGTAAGTTCGAAATTCTAACAATATTCATTTTAATATTTAAAAATCTATAAATAAATTAATTTCTTAATTTTTGTAGCTGTACAATGAACAACTTCATTTCTGTTGTCCTCATTAATATTTTCGCCATTGCATCGGCTGATGATAACTTGCTCGAAAATATCTTGAAAGGTACCGATTATATTTTAAATAAGCTTGGTTAATAAACTTTTAAAAACAAAATGATACGAATGACCAAATGAAAATTTAGTAAAAATAAAAATTGTGATTATATATCAATTAATTGTTTTCGTATTTTTGGCAAATTGTTAAATAAGTTAGAATTGAAATTTTAATATTTTAAAGTGCAATTTGTATAAGCTTGTATTATTTCTTAATACATCAAGTTTTGAATGAATTAATTCCTAATTTCGCTTGAGAACGTCTCGTGCTGAAGAAATTGAACTATGTACCCAGGAATAACTTACATTGAAAAGTAATGAGTTAAAATGCTAATAAAACCTCTTTTCACTATTTTTTCATTAGCATTTTAACTCATTATTTTAACATGGTGATGACATTTTTCATTAGCATTTTAACTCATTATTTTAACATGGTGATGACATTGGAGGCAATTACTTCTACGTTCGCTACAAATAGCGAGTTAGTTCTGTTCTGTTCTAGTTCTGTCTAGTTCTGTGCTAGTTCTGTAGTTCTGTTCTAGTTCTGTTCTAGTTCTGTTAGTTCTGTTCTAGTTCTGTTCTAGTTCTGTTCTAGTTCTGTTCTAGTTCTGTTCTAGTTCTGTTCTAGTTCTGTTCTAGTGTTCTAGTTCTGTTCTAGTTCTGTTCTAGTTCTGTTCTAGTTCTGTTCTAGTTCTGTTCTAGTTCTGTTCTAGTTCTGTTCTAGTTCTGTTCTAGTTCTGTTCTAGTTCTGTTCTAGTTCTGTTCTAGTTCTGTTCTAGTCTGTCTTCTAGTTCTGTTCTAGTTCTGTTCTAGTTCTGTTCTAGTTCTGTTCTAGTGTTCTAGTTCTGTTCTAGTCTGTTCTAGTTCTGTTCTAGTTCTGTTCTAGTTCTGTTCTAGTTCTGTTCTAGTTCTGTTCTAGTTCTGTTCTAGTTCTGTTCTAGTTTCTGTTCTAGTTCTGTTCTAGTTCTGTTCTAGTTCTGTTCTAGTTCTGTTCTAGTTCTGTTCTAGTTCTGTTCTAGTTTGTTCTAGTTCTGTTCTAGTTCTGTTCTAGTTCTGTTCTAGTTCTGTTCTAGTCTGTTCTAGTTTGTTCTAGTTCTGTTCTAGTTGTTCTAGTTCTGTTCTAGTTCTGTTCTAGTTGTTCTAGTTTGTTCTGTTCTAGTTCTGTTCTAGTTCTGTTCTAGTTCTGTTCTAGTTCTGTTCTAGTTCTGTTCTAGTTCTGTTCTAGTTCTGTTCTAGTTCTGTTCTAGTTCTGTTCTAGTTCTGTTCTAGTTCTGTTCTAGTTCTGTTCTAGTTCTGTTCTAGTTCTGTTCTAGTTCTGTTCTAGTTCTGTTCTAGTTCTGTTCTAGTTCTGTTCTAGTTCTGTTCTAGTTCTGTTCTAGTTCTGTTCTAGTTCTGTTCTAGTTCTGTTCTAGTTCTGTTCTAGTTCTGTTCTAGTTCTGTTCTAGTTCTGTTCTAGTTCTGTTCTAGTTCTGTTCTAGTTCTGTTCTAGTTCTGTTCTAGTTCTGTTCTAGTTCTGTTCTAGTTCTGTTCTAGTTCTGTTCTAGTTCTGTTCTAGTTCTGTTCTAGTTCTGTTCTAGTTCTAGTTTTTTAGTTTGTTCTAGTTCTGTTCAGTTCTGTTCTAGTTCTGTTCTAGTTCTGTTCTAGTTCTGTTCCAGTTCTGTTCTAGTTCTGTTCTAGTTCTGTTCTAGTTCTGTTCTAATTCTGTTCTAGTTCTGTTCTAGTTCTGTTCTAGTTCTGTTCTAGTTCTGTTCTGTTCTAGTTCTGTTCTAGTTCTGTTCTAGTTCTATTCTAGTTCTGTTCTAGTTCTGTTCTAGTTCTGTTCTAGTTCTGTTCTAGTTCTGTTCTAGTTCTGTTCTTCTGTTCTAGTTCTGTTCTAGTTCTGTTCTAGTTCTGTTCTAGTTCTGTTCTAGTTTGTTCTAGTTCTGTTCTAGTTCTGTTCTAGTTCTGTTCTAGTTCTGTTCTAGTTCTGTTCTAGTTCTGTTCTAGTTCTGTTCTAGTTCTGTTCTAGTTCTGTTCTAGTTCTGTTCTAGTTCTGTTCTAGTTCTGTTCTAGTTCTGTTCGTTATGTTCTATCGTTCTAGTTCTGTTCTAGTTCTGTTCTAGTTCTGTTCTAGTTCTGTTCTAGTTCTGTTCTAGTTCTGTTCTAGTTCTGTTCTAGTTCTGTTCTAGTTCTGTTCTAGTTCTGTTCTAGTTCTGTTCTAGTTCTGTTCTAGTTCTGTTCTAGTTCTGTTCTAGTTCTGTTCTAGTTCTATTCTAGTTCTGTTCTAGTTCTGGTAATTATTACAAATTATTTAGTTAATTTTGGTTTGTTTTGTTCGATTTGCACTATTATCTATAGTGATGGCGGTGGTTCTGATTTCCATCACATACCAGTCTTTTGTTCCCATTGATGATCAATTACCATTATTTAAATCTATAAAAGGAGTACGTTATGATATTTAGTTAACAACAAAATGAGTATAATTCAAAGAATATAATTTTTTGTTTATCTTCCAAATCAAGTTCCATTAGAGTCACTATAACGAACTATACCTTCCGCTTTAGATTTACATGGACTGCCAACCGGACGGGGATAAGGAAGGACGGACGTTCTCTGATAGTGATTCTGAGTAGATTGATATAGCTTAAGGTGAGTATATAACCCACATATTTATTACATTACTAACATTAGAAAAAGCCTATAATACCCTTTTCCTTATATTCCATTATATTTATTTTGCAATTGTTCAAAATATTATAGTAAATGTGCGGAAATAATCAAAAACCAAGAGCTCGGGTCAAAGATCTTATTATAGTTATGCTTTGTTTATAGAGATTGTCAATATCCAAAGAGCCTTTTTATAAGGATCATTTAAAATTTTCAGTCCAAAGCTATTGTAAATCAAAAGCTATTCATCGTTGGGTCAAATAGCACACTTTTATTGTTCATTAGGGAGATCATTAAAAATCAACCATTCTTTTAGTTTGAACTATGTTTAGAATCCTACTTCAAGATCTTTTGTACAACTTTTTTTATAAAAAGAAAAATTCTAAAATTTTTTATCAAACTGTGCTTTAAAAACATCAAATATGTTAAGCACGTTCCATAAGATTTTCTTTGGACCTAATAAATTTATTGATAGAATTTCTTAAGAAAAAAAAAACACAATAAACGTAATTGATAGTAATCATCAATAAATTGTGGTTAAAATCAAAAATTGTTGAAATCGTTTAACACCCCACGAAGATTTTGCTACTTTCAAAACTAAACAACAAGTACAGTTTTACACTTTTTTTTTAAACAAATAATGCCACATACAATGTTGCAACACCTACAATAAAACAAATCTTATAGAGACTTGCTTTACTATAAGAATCTGAAGAAAAAACCACCACCAACCAAGATTTTCTTAAATGCCTTGTAACAGACCTGCCGCAACAAGTAGAATTTTTAAAATTTTCTTGTGTGTGTGTGTTTTGGTTTGAAAGAAGAAAACCACCCCTAAAATTTGAACCAAATAGGGATGGTTTTCTTGTTCTGTAAATAAAAATGAATTTTCCAAAATGAGTATAAATACTAAGGTAAATTGAGCAACAGTTATACACTACAAGTGCATCGTTCCTCAGAGCAACATCTTAGTTGTTCTGAGGAAAACATCAACTAGATTATTATTTTCCTAGGAAAATAACTCTAGTTAATTATTTTTCAAAATCAGCTTTAAAAAATTTTTGAAAAAAAAATATCTACATCAGCGGTCTTTTATCTTACAAGAGACACAAAACCTAGTGACGAACAACAATGTTATTAGTAGCAGCCTAACAAGCTTCTAGGTGCAACAACAGAGCCCTGGTTAAGTTTCGAAGCCTACATCCAACTACTTAAACAACTACAACAAAACGTTCTAAAGGAAAAACAAAAGCAAGCAGCCTTGGTGTTTAACTCATTCCCCCCCCCCCCTCGCCAGAGCAAGAACGAAGAGAAGCTGTTGGTTTACTTATGAAATCCCGACTTTAAAAAAATCAACACTTTTTGGTTCCTTACAAACAGAAAAAGGTTTGTTTGTTTGTTTTTTTGTCTTTAAAAAACAAAGCGTTAAAAAATAATTTTGTTTAATTAATTTTAAAAACAACAAAAAAAGCTTTAAATTTTGATTCTTTTTAAAAGAATTATTAGTTTTAAATTTTACTTTTATGTGATTTCTTAAATAATTTCTTTAATTTTAGTTTTAAGTTAAAAAAAATCATTGTCTTCCTAATTATGATTTTTTTGTATGTCTTCTTTAGTTTTTAAGTTTAAATTTTAAGATTTGTCTTCCGGTTTGCTTGTTTTGCTGTAATTTAAGTCTTTAGTTTTAGGTTAAAAAAATTTTTAAACATTTGTCTTCCTTTTGTAAATAAATAAAATGTTTAAAAACCACCCAAAAAAATTATGATTTGTGTTATTATTTAATTAAGAATCCACTCTCGTTTTAAGCTGCCTTTAAACCGAGTTTCTGCACTCGAATTGATTAGATTTTTATAGAATCTTAACCAACACGCTAGCATGAAACACTCATCTTTGGAATGTTGTTATCAAGTAACAAGAAGCGACCTCTAGTACCAAAATTAGTCCCAAACTTAAAGGCCTACGATGAGAGTCAAACATAGACTTCTTCATATCTAAGACTAAAGCCAAACTTTTAAAACTTGCAAACGACATATACTTAGACAACAAACATACTTGAGTTTGAAGCTTGATTACTATTCTCCAGAGGCACAAGTTTAAAGCCAAACTTAGACTATTTAAAGACCTAAAATTGAAGACAAACTTAGGCTAATTACAGATCAATGATAAGAGCCAAACTTAGACTACTTAAAGATCTACGCCAAATTTACACTATTTGAAGCTCACATACCGAAGCCAAACTAAGACTATTTTAAGACCTGAGATCTAAGACGAATTTAGATAAAGGCACAATATCAAAGATAATTAAAGATAAAAGGTTAAAGCCAAGATCTAATATTGCAACCAACTAGAACTGAACTAGAACTGAACTAGAACTGAACTAGAACTGAACTAGAACTGAACTAGAACTGAACTAGAACTGAACTAGAACTGAACTAGAACTGAACTAGAACTGAACTAGAACTGAACTAGAACTGAACTAGAACTGAACTAGAACTGAACTAGAACTGAACTAGAACTGAACTAGAACTGAACTAGAACTGAACTGAACTGAACTAGAACAGAACTAGAACAAACTAGAACTGAACTAAACTAGAATTGAACTAGAACTGAACTAGAACAGAACTAGAACAGAACTAGAACTGAACTAGAACTGAACTAGAACTAGAACTGAACTAGAACTGAACTAGAACTGAACTAGAACTGAACTAGAACTGAACTAGAACTGAACTAGAACTGAACTAGAACTGAACTAGAACTGAACTAGAACTGAACTAGAACTGAACTAGAACTGAACTAGAACTGAACTAGAACTGAACTAGAACTGAACTAGAACTGAACTAGAACTGAACTAGAACTGAACTAGAACTGAACTAGAACTGAACTAGAACTGACTAGAACTGAACTAGAACTGAACTAGAACTGAACTAGAACTGAACTAGAACTGAACTAGAACTGAACTAGAACTGAACTAGAACTGAACTAGAACTGAACTAGAACTGAACTAGAACTGAACTAGAACTGAACTAGAACTGAACTAGACTGAACTAGAACTGAACTAGAACTGAACTAGAACTGAACTAGAACTGAAACTAGAACTGACTAGAACTGACTAGAACTGAACTAGAACTGAACTAGAACTGAACTAGAACTGAACTAGAACTGAACTAGAACTGAACTAGAACTGAACTAGAACTGACTAGAACTGACACTGAGAACTGACTAGAACTGACTAGACTGACTAGAACTGAACTAGAACTGACTAGAACTGAACTAGAACTGAACTAGAACTGAACTAGAACGAACTAAGAACTGAACTAGAACTGAACTAGAACTGAACTAGAACTGAACTAGAACTGAACTAGAACAGAACTAGAACTGAACGTAGAACTGAACTAGAACTGAACTAGAACTGAACTAGAACTGAACTAGAACTGAACTAGAACTGAACTAGAACTGAACTAGAACTGAACTAGAACTGAACTAGAACTGAACTAGAACTGAACTAGACTGAACTAGAACTGAACTAGAACTGAACTAGAACTGAACTAGAACTGAACTAGAACTGAACTAGAACTGAACTAGAACTGAATTGGGACTGAACTTATGATTGAAGCTAATCATAGACTAAATAAAGTTTTTTGACAAAATTACATAATGGAATTTCTATGAAACGTTTATAACTATCGAATATTTAATACATAATACATATTAACATTCCTCTAAACATAATAAAAAAATTTCTTGATAAATTTACGAAAAAGTACTTAAAAATCCCATAATTTAAATTTAATTGTCATAACACAAGCTAGTATGAACAATTTCATATGAATTCAAGTAAATTTGAAAATAACCTTTTTAGAATATTAATTTTCAATTAAAATTTTTAAAAATTTTCCAATTTAATTTTGACACTTATTATTATTTAAAAACAAACCAAAGGCAGTAAAACCTTTGTACAGAATAGATTAAAAATTGATAACTAATTTTCATAAAATTCTTATTACCTGAAAAAATAAAGCATAACTAATTAAACTGACGTTATGCTAACAGAATTTTCAATTTTTTTTTTTTGAACAGAAATTTCCCCTTAAAAGAAAATTGCTTTAGAATTAAGAAAAAGCAACAAGTAGAGAATACTTAATGAAAACCAAACTACCTGTTTGGAAAATTTTAAAAATTTACCCCTCATCCATAAGTTATAAGTGTTAGAAAGGGATGGAAGATATTAAATACTGTTTCTACTTAAATCCCTTAAATTGAAGAATTAGTATAAAAACTCCTACAGTAACCGAGAAAAGTATAATTCAACGATTTAACCTACAACAGTTAACAACTCTTAACAGTTTAGAGAATTTATTTTCCAAAAAAAATGGCTCAAGTTTTGGCTTTTATGCCTTCCACACCTAAGAAATCCAACAATTTCAATATGAAATCTTTATTGAAAAATTGTAAAAAAGTTTTCACCAAATACAATGTCAACAAACAAGAGAAGTCTTATCTTAAGACTTCAATCAACAATCTTCAAAAACAACAAGGCTGCCTATCCGAAGAGGAACATCAAATTGGCTAAATGAACGATTGGAGTCCAAACAGCTTCTTATGTATTAAATGATGTTTTGAGAAGACGAAATACAGGTTCCAAGGAATTAAAATCTTTTTTTAACAAAATGAAAACATTTTACGCTTTAAGGGAAATTCGCTTTAAAAGTGTTATTCCCTACAACAACGTTTTCGTTTCGATGATGTCAAATCTTTAACACTAACAACGAAGAGTATTAGTTTCCAGCAACTAAATCCCGACTTTCACAGGAAGCTGTACTTGGCTGTAGCCGTTTTGATTGGTTTCATTCTAACGAAAAAGTTATAAACTTTATTTTAAGAAAAATTTTAAAAAGCTTTAATTAATTTTAACAAAATCATTATTTTTAATATTTCAATTATAATCCATGTCTTCCAATCTAGTTTTAAGTAATTTAAGTTATTTTTTAATAATAATAATGTCTTCCTGGTTTGTTTGTTTTGCAATTTACTGTAAATATTGTAAAAATAATAATTAATAAAACATATATTTTGTATATAAAAAAAAATTTCTCAAAAAGTTTTTATTCTTAAAATTTTTCTTTAAAATCCCAATGATTGCTTCAAAGTAGATCACAAAAAGAAGCTAAAATTGCGCTAAAAATATCTAAGATTGAAAGTAAAAGCGCATTAAGATTGAAGCTAAGCTTAGCCAAGGACTGAAGCAATCTTCGACTAAATAAATAACTATGATTAAGCTTACTTAGGCTACTTTAAGAACCACGATTGAAGCCAATATAAGGCCTTATTGAGAATAACGATATAAGCCAAACTTGGACTACTTAAAGATATACCATAAAGGCCAGGCTTTTTTTCAAGATCTTGAACTAAAGACAAGCTTGCGCTACTTAAAGACCTTATGCTGAAACCAAATGTAGACTACTGGGTAACTTAAGATTGAAACCAAACTTAGCCATACATAGACTTTTTCAAGATCTTGAACTAAAGACAAGCTTGCGCTACTTAAAGACCTTTTGCTGAAACCAAATGTAGACTACTGGGTAACTTAAGATAGAAGCCAAACTTAGACTACTTAAAAACCTAAGATTGAAGCCAAACATAGACTATTTTAAAAACTGAGACTTAAGCTAAACTTAGGCGACTTTAAGTCTAACAATAAAGCCAAACTTAGACTACTTAAATAGCTACAATAGAAGCTAAACTTTAACTAGTTAAAGTTCTAAGATTGAAGCCAAACTTAGACTACTTAAAGAACTCAGACTGAAGCCAAAGATAGAAATTAAGACTTGAGACAGAAGCTAAACCTAGACAACTTAAAGATTAATATTGAAACCAAACTTAAACTATTTAAAGATCTACAAAAGAAGCTAAATTTAGATTGCTTAAAGAATTACTATTGAAGCCAAGCTTAGACTACTAACTGAGTTATGTTTGAAATTTAACTTAGACTTTTTGAAAATCTAAGATTGAAGCAAAGCTCGAAGCAATTAAAGACCCACAATTGAAGTCGAAACCAAGCAGCTTAAGGAAATATGATTCAAACCAAACTTGGACCTAATAGAAGCCGAACTTAGTCTTGCTAAAGACCTCATGATTGAAGCCAAACTTAGACTACTTAAAGATCTAAGATTAAAGCCAAACTTGCACTACACTACACTACTTGCTGACTAAATACTGAAACCAAACTTAGACTATTTAAAGGAAGGAAATAGAATCTAAACTTTGAGATTGAAGTCAAACTTTGACTTAAAGACCTAAAATTAAAGCCAAAGATTGAGTTTAAGGCTTGAGACTGCAGCTATACCTAGACGACTTAAAGGCTTAATATTGAAACCAAACTTAAAGTACTTAAATATCTGCAATATAAGCTACTCACAGACTATTTAAAGAAGCCAATTGAAGCCAAGCTTAGACTTCTTACCGGCTTAAGTTTGAAATTTAAAGAACGAAGACTGAAGCCAAGTTCGGACTTCCTAAAGACCTACAATTAAAACCAAAACTTAGCTGCTTAAGGAAATATGATTCAAGCCAGGCTTAAAAGAAGCCTAACTTATTCTTACTAAAGATCCATGATTGAAGCCAAACTTAGCCTACTTAAAGACCTAAGATTGAATCCAAATTTTCATTACTTTGAGGCCTGAGACTGAAGCAAAGCTTAAGCCACTTAAAGATTTAATTTTTAAACCAAACCTAGATTATTTAAAGACCTAAAAAAGAAGCTTAACGTTGACTACTAAAAGATCAATGATTGAAACCAAACTTAAGCTACTTAAGATAAGTTCACGTCTATCAAATGTTTGACGAAAACGATGTGAACCGCAACAAATCAACATTTCGATTAAAGATCTAAGTTTAAAGCCAAGCTCAGACTTTTTAAAGACCTACAATTGAAGCTAAAACCAAGTTGCTAAAGGAAATATGATTCAAATCCAAATTGCACCTAAAGGAAGCCGTACTTAGTCTTACTAAAGACCTAAGATAGAAGTCAAACTTAGACTACTTAAAGACTAAGGATTGAAGGTAAACTTGGACTACTTAAAGACCTAAGATTAAAGTCAAACTTGGATAACTTGGAGGTCTAAGACTGAAGCTAAACTTAAGCGACTTAAAGACTTAATATTGAAATCAAACTTAGACTATTTAAAGACCTAAAATAGAAACTAAACTTTGACTACTAAAAGATCTAAGATTAAAGTCAAACTTAGACTACTTAAGGTACCTTCAGTAAGAGAAAGATTAAAAAATTTTCCTTCAGTAAGAGAAAGATTAAAAAATTTTGTTTAATGTAACGAAAAATCAGTGAATTTTGTGTTAATCCCCTGAATTCGCATAATGTTTTGCTAAAATCCCCAAAAAAAATTAAATTTATGCTAAATTTAAAGTGAAATTAATAAAATTGTCATTTCTTGACAAAATAAAGTCATACCAGTGAATCTTATAGCAATCCCCCGAATTCCCATAATGTTTTGCTAAAATCCCAGAAAGGATAATTGTGCTAAATAAGACAGACTTATTTAGCACAATTAAGAACTACTAAGACCTTTCTATACAATTTGAAATTTTCCATAAAAAAATCATTAAAGTTAATGCTAAAAACTTTAAACAGAGAAACGGGAATAACATCCCAGCATTTCTCTTAGAAAATCTCTTAAAAACCCTAATTATTATTTAACAAAATGCAAATCATATGATGATAAATTAATCAAAGACTTTAAACATAAATTTATAAACAATTATCTGTTCCGACCCACATTTAATGTCTCTAGTTTGTAATTGCTAACAATTTTAGTTTCAACACAAACGATCCTTAAATGAAACTCTATAAAAATATTTAAGATAACTACCTGCCTCAGTCAACTAAGGGGAAAATCACAAAACTCCTACAAAAGCAAGAGTAGCACTTTAACAAACATACAAAAATTACAATTACAACAAAAAGGGGAAATGTAAAAGGAAAGAAAGGAGAGCAATAACAGACAAGGAACAATGTTACTAACAAGGATAATAGAAGGACACAATAGGTACTCTCAATATAGCAAACAAGCTAGAGAAAAAAATCGTATAAATTCAGGTTGGATTTCTAACATCAGCAACATTCATCCTTTTGAGTTTGAACAATCAACAAGTATTTTCATTTCTTAAACAATTTTCTGTAAAACTAAAAGTCCTTAAAAATGGCAAACTCTAAAATATTATCCTGTAAATTGGTTAAAAATTTCGTTAAGAAAATTTTAAAAGAAAAACCTTTGACTAAGCATCAACATCATCAATTATCCGAAGAAGAGTTGCAGAATCTAGAAAATGAGCTGAGAGAAAACTAAATAAATTACAACAACATCATGTATATACATCTCTAATTGTTAGCCCTGAGCTAAAAATCATCCTCCTGTTCGAAAGGCTACTGGAGTCTAACTGAAAAACAACCTTTCATCATGTGATTCATCATTAACATTCAAAAACATTTTGTTTTAAACGAAAAGTGGTTTATTTGTCTTCATTTAACAACAAAATTCCCCAACAATTTTATTGTGAAGCAAATACTACTGGGTTTAACTTTATGTTTAAATTAAAAAGCTTTAAATAATTTGTAACTTAACTGTGATTTTTTGTTAAATGTAGAAAAAATTTGTATAAAAAAAATTTAGTTTAATGTAATAGTTTTAAGTAAAATCCATGTCTTCCATTTTAGTATAAGTTTAGGTTTTAAGTAATTTTAGTTTTTAAATTTAATGTCTTCCTGGTTTGTTTTGCAATTGTAAATAAAATATATTTTTAAGTACAAAAATTTAATAAGTTTTTTACCATAATTTGGATATTTTCTTTAACAAAATAGTGTTGAATTGAAAAAATATTTAGCTCAAACATTTCTTTAGTAAATTACGTTCAAAATTATCGATCAAACTGAGTTTGTCCAGCATACATAGCAACGGGAGGTCTTTATCTGATCAACGATATACTATGTAATTGGTCGTAGCAAGTACTTACATCTAATGTCACCACCGTGTTATGAAAATTTTGGTTCTAACGCAAAGAGAAAGACAATCATTATATTAGTGACCCCATAGTCATTATTTTAACATGGTGATGTCATTGCAATCGCTTACAAGTAACTGGAAAAGTTAGTTATTGTGAAATCTTGAAGTTTCTATAGCTTCAAGGAGAAGATGTCTTATGAGTTATATTACACATTAAGACGTTATAAGACTACTTCTATGTTATCAAGTCGATATGTACTTTGTAGTCATTGAAAAGTATGTTAATAGGTAAGTGATTTCAATTGAAAGTCATTAGCAAGTTTTTGCTGGGTTATTATGAGTATAATTAACTTGGATTTCTTGACTGAAAGTGAAAAATATTATTAGTAATAAGTCCAATGTAACCTTCAATCATCTTCGAACATAAAAGATTCAATTGTTCAATTTTGTCTACAAGTGTTTGGCTTGTGTTAAAGTAAAGCTAAATATTTTTTATATTACAGAAAGTAAGAATGTATAGTCGTACATGGCCGACCATATGATACACTACACCAATGAAAATTTAAAAAAGGTGGAGTTTGTGCTAAATTTCATGGATATACAGACGGGCAGACAGACGGACATAACTTAATCGACACAGAAAGTGATTAGGGGGTTCGGTTGTATGGAGCTAGGCGAAATAATAGACCAATTTCAACAATTTTCAATAGGCTTCGTCCTTGGCTCAAAAAAGAGTATGTGACAAATTTCATGGATACACAGACGGACAGATAGATAGACAGACAGACACACCGACATAAACACAGACAGACAGACAGACAGACAAATATACGGACGGACATAACTTCATCGACTCAGAAAGTGATTTAAGGTTGATGTAGGACCAATATTTTTGGGTGTTGCAAACGCATAATACACTCCCCACTGTAGTGGTATAGGGTATAACAAGTAATAGACAGACGGACATAACTTAATCGACACAGAAAGTGATTGGGGGGTTCGGTTGTATGGGGGCTAGGCGAAATAATAGACCAATTTCAACCATTTTCAATAAGCTTCGTCCTTGGCTCAAAAAAGAGTATGTGCCAAATTCATGGATACACAGACGAACAGATAGATAGACAAATAGACAGACAGACAAACACACTGACAGATAGACGGACGGACGGACATAACTTAATCGACTCAAAAAGTGATTGGTATACTTTAAGGTTGATGTAGGACCAATATTTTTGGGTGTTGCAAACGCATAATACCCTCCCCACTATAGTGGTATAGGGTGTAACAAATAATAGACAGATGGACATAACTTAATCGACACAGAAAGTGATTGGGGGGGGGGTTTCGGTTGTATGGGGGCTAGGCGAAATAATAGACCAATTTCAACCATTTTCAATAGGCTTCGTCCTTGGCTCAAAAAAGAGTATGTACGAAATTTCATGGATACACAGACAGACAGATAGACAGACAGACAAACAGACAGACAGACAAACAGACAGACAGACAGACAGGCTGATAGACAGACAGACAGATAGATAGATAGACAAACAGACAGACAAACAGACACACTGACATATAGACGGACGAACGGACATAACTTAATCGACTCAGAAAGTGATTGGTATACTTTAAGGACCAATATTTTTGGGTGCTGCAAACGCATAATACCCTCCCCACTATAGTGGTGTAGGGTATAACAAGTAATAGAATCAATAAGATTCCACAAAGTTAATCATCAATATAATCAAACACGAGCTAACCATAAAAAAACGACCATAGTTTGGTGCAGAAAACGTAGAATTGCGTGATTAAAACGATCTAAAGAATAAAGTATCCAAAGTCATACATAACTATTTGACTAAAAAGCTCAAAAAAAAGCAATTAATTTGAAACTAAATAAAACATATTTGAAAATATTGTCTCTAAACAATACAGCTTAAAAATTTATTTAAAAATTTCCAAAACAAATTTCTAAATTTTAATAAAAAGTACAAATTATTTTGTTTTTCTTTTTTCAAAAAATATATTTTCTTATATATTTTTTAAAATTTATTTACAATATTTACACTAAATTGCAAAACAAACAAACCAGGAAGACATTAAACTTAAAAATTAAAATTACTTAAAATTTAAACTTATACTAAAATGGAAGACATGGATTTTACTTAAAACTATTAAATTAAACTAAAATTTTTTCTACAAATTTTTTCTAAATTTAACAAAAATCACAGTTAAGTTACAAATTAATTAAAGCTTTTTAAATAAAATATAATGTAAAACCCAGTAGTACTTGCTCCACAATAAAATTGTCGGGGGATTTTGTTGTTAAATGAAGATAAATAAACCACTTTTCGTTAAAACAAAATGTTTTTGAATGTTAATGATGAATCACATGATGAAAGGTTGTTTTTCAGTTAGACTCCAGTAGCCTTTCGAAGGAGGATGATATTTAGCTCAAAGCTAAAGATTAGAGATGTATATACTTGATGTTGTTGTAATATAGTTAGTTTTCTCTCAGCTCATTTCTAGATTCTGCAACTCTTCTTCGGATAATTGATGATGTTGATGTTTAGTCAAAGGTTTTTCTTTTAAAATTTTCTTGACAAAATTTTTAAACAATTTACAGGATAATATTTTAGAATTTGCCATTTTTAAGGACTTTTAGTTAAACAAAAAATGTTTTAGAAATGAAAATACTTGTTGACTGTTCAAACTCAAAAGGTTGAATGTTGCTGATGTTAGAAATCCTGTCTGAATTTATACGATTTTTCTCTATTTTCCCTTTATGTGCTAAATTAGACTTTCTTTGTCTATTATCCTATTTTGGCTAGTATTGTCCTTGTCTTTAAGTGATCTCTTTCTTTCCTTTTACATTTCCCCTTTTAGTTGTAATTATTATTTTATGTTTGTTAAAGTGCTACTTGCTTTTGTAAGAGTTTGTGATATTCCCCTTAAATTATTGAGGCAGGTAGTTGTTTTAGAAATTTCCATTTAGTTTCGTTTATGCACCGTTTTTTTTTTTCTAATACAAAATTTGTATGAAATTAGGAGTTCTAGCAAAATATGAATGTGTAACTCTAATTGTAAACTAGTGCAGTTAAGTGTTTATTAATATACTGTTACGAATTATGATATGAAACAGATTAAATCTATAAAAACTTACTTACCTTCTTGTGTATCTTTATGAATCAAAATTCGGCACAGAATTATTCCAAGTCCACCATAAAATGAGTAAAAATATGGAATAAAAACTATACGAACCAAAGGCCAGGCATGGAAAGTAAAATAGTGAAAATACTATATTAAGTCTAGTCTATAGTCTAGTCTATAGTAGTCTATAGTCTAGTCTAGCTAGTCTAGTCTATCTAGTCTAGTCTATAGTCTAGTCTATAGTCTAGTCTATAGTCTCCTAGTCTAGTCTAGTAGTCTAGTCTATAGTCTAGTCTATAGTAGTCTATAGTCTAGTCTATAGTCTAGTCTAGTCTAGTCTATAGTCTAGTATAGTAGTCTAGTATATAGTCTAGTCTATAGTCTAGTCTATAGTCTAGTCTATAGTCTAGTCTATAGTCTAGTCTATAGTCTAGTCTATAGTCTCTATAGTCTAGTCTATAGTCTAGTCTATAGTCTAGTCTATAGTCTAGTCTATAGTCTAGTCTATAGTCTAGTCTATAGTCTAGTCTATAGTCTAGTCTATAGTCTAGTCTATAGTCTAGTCTATAGTCTAGTCTATAGTCTAGTCTATAGTCTAGTCTATTAGTCTAGTCTATAGTCTAGTCTATAGTCTAGTCTATAGTCTAGTCTATAGTCTAGTCTATAGTCTAGTCTATAGTCTAGTCTATAGTCTAGTCTATAGTCTAGTCTATAGTCTAGTCTATAGTCTAGTCTATGTCTAGTCTATAGTCTAGTCTATAGTCTAGTCTATAGTCTAGTCTATAGTCTAGTCTATAGTCTAGTCTATAGTCTAGTCTATAGTCTAGTCTATAGTCTAGTCTATAGTTAGTCTATAGTCTAGTCTATAGTCTAGTCTATAGTCTAGTCTATAGTCTAGTCTATAGTCTAGTCTATAGTCTAGTCTATAGTCTAGTCTATAGTCTAGTCTAGTCTAGTCTATAGTCTAGTTATAGTCTAGTCTATAGTCTAGTCTATAGTCTAGTCTATAGTCTAGTCTATAGTCTAGTCTATAGTCTAGTCTATAGTCTAGTCTATAGTCTAGTCTATAGTCTAGTCTATAGTCTAGTCTATAGTCTAGTCTATAGTATAGTCTATAGTCTAGTCTATAGTCTAGTCTATAGTCTAGTCTATAGTCTAGTCTATAGTCTAGTCTATAGTCTAGTCTATAGTCTAGTCTATAGTCTGTCTATAGTCTAGTCTATAGTCTAGTCTATAGTCTAGTCTATAGTCTAGTCTATAGTCTAGTCTATAGTCTAGTCTATAGTCTAGTCTATAGTCTAGTCTATAGTCTAGTCTATAGTCTAGTCTATAGTCTAGTCTATAGTCTAGTCTATAGTCTAGTAGATAGTCTAGTCTATAGTCTAGTCTATAGTCTAGTCTATAGTCTAGTCTATAGTCTAGTCTATAGTCTAGTCTATAGTCTAGTCTATAGTCTAGTCTATAGTCTAGTCTATAGTCTAGTCTATAGTCTAGTCTATAGTCTAGTCTATAGTCTAGTCTATAGTCTAGTCTATAGTCTAGTCTATAGTCTAGTCTATAGTCTAGTCTATAGTCTAGTCTATAGTCTAGTCTATAGTCTAGTCTATAGTCTAGTCTATAGTCTAGTCTATAGTCTAGTCTATAGTCTAGTCTATAGTCTAGTCTATAGTATAGTCTATAGTCTAGTCTATAGTCTAGTCTATAGTCTAGTCTATAGTCTAGTCTATAGTCTAGTCTATAGTCTAGTCTATAGTCTAGTCTATAGTCTAGTCTATAGTCTAGTCTATAGTCTAGTCTATAGTCTAGTCTATAGTCTCTATAGTCTAGTCTATAGTCTAGTCTATAGTCTAGTCTATAGTCTAGTCTATAGTCTAGTCTATAGTCTAGTCTATAGTCTAGTCTATAGTCTAGTCTATAGTCTAGTCTATAGTCTAGTCTATAGTCTAGTCTATAGTCTAGTCTATAGTCTAGTCTATAGTCTAGTCTATAGTCTAGTCTAGTCTAGTCTAGTCTAGTCTATAGTCTAGTCTATAGTCTAGTCTATAGTCTAGTCTATAGTCTAGTCTATAGTCTAGTCTATAGTCTAGTCTATAGTCTAGTCTATAGTCTAGTCTATAGTCTAGTCTATAGTCTAGTCTATAGTCTAGTATAGTCTAGTCTATAGTCTAGTCTATAGTCTAGTCTATAGTCTAGTCTATAGTCTAGTCTATAGTCTAGTCTATAGTCTAGTCTATAGTCTAGTCTATAGTCTAGTCTATAGTCTAGTCTATAGTCTAGTCTATAGTCTAGTCTATAGTCTAGTCTATAGTCTAGTCTATAGTCTAGTCTATAGTCTAGTCTATAGTCTAGTCTATAGTCTAGTCTATAGTCTAGTCTATAGTCTAGTCTATAGTCTAGTCTATAGTCTAGTCTATAGTCTAGTCTATAGTCTAGTCTATAGTCTAGTCTATAGTCTAGTCTATAGTCTAGTCTATAGTCTAGTCTATAGTCTAGTCTATAGTCTAGTCTATAGTCTAGTCTATAGTCTAGTCTATAGTCTAGTCTATAGTCTAGTCTATAGTCTAGTCTATAGTCTAGTCTATAGTCTAGTCTATAGTCTAGTCTATAGTAGTCTATAGTCTAGTCTATAGTCTAGTCTAGTCTAGTCTATAGTCTAGTCTATAGTCTAGTCTATAGTCTAGTCTATAGTCTAGTCTATAGTCTAGTCTATAGTCTAGTCTATAGTCTAGTCTATAGTCTAGTCTATAGTCTAGTCTATAGTCTAGTCTATAGTCTAGTCTATAGTCTAGTCTATAGTCTAGTCTATAGTCTAGTCTATAGTCTAGTCTATAGTCTAGTCTATAGTCTAGTCTATAGTCTAGTCTATAGTCTAGTCTATAGTCTAGTCTATAGTCTAGTCTATAGTCTAGTCTATAGTCTAGTCTATAGTCTAGTCTATAGTCTAGTCTATAGTCTAGTCTATAGTCTAGTCTATAGTCTAGTCTATAGTCTAGTCTATAGTCTAGTCTATAGTCTAGTCTATAGTCTAGTCTATAGTCTAGTCTATAGTCTAGTCTATAGTCTAGTCTCTAGTCTATAGTCTAGTCTATAGTCTAGTCTATAGTCTAGTCTATAGTCTAGTCTATAGTCTAGTCTATAGTCTAGTCTATAGTCTAGTCTATAGTCTAGTCTATAGTCTAGTCTATAGTCTAGTCTATAGTCTAGTCTATAGTCTAGTCTATAGTCTAGTCTATAGTCTAGTCTATAGTCTAGTCTATAGTCTAGTCTAGTCTAGTCTATAGTCTAGTCTATAGTC
>NW_023996395.1:0-44824 GCF_015586225.1 Lucilia sericata | reverse complement strand
GGTTGAAAAACTTTTATAGTTTTCATGTTATAACAGTCGTTTATATATCTTTTTATTGCATTATAGTTGCCATTTGCTTTGGTATATAACTTATTCCATAATGTATTTTTGGAAAATGGCCAATTGGATAGATCGGTAGAATTATTTTCACAGCTTTAAAAACGCGGTAGTTTGAGGTTCCGATATGGCTGCAAATAACATTGACAGTTTTCACGCTATGACAGTCATTTATGCATCATTTTAAAGCATTATGATTGCACTTTAATATGGTATATCATTTGTAGCATAATGTGTTTTTTACAAATTGGTCAATTTGATAGATCGGTAGAATTATTGTTCTATGTTTAATAAAGCAGTAATCTGAGGTTCCGATATGGTTGCAATTAACTTTGGCAGTTTTCGTGCTAGGACAGTCGTTTATGCACCATTTTAAAGCATTAAAATTGCCATTTGTTTTGGTATATAATTTATTGCATAATGTATTTTTAGAAAATGGCCAATTGGATAGATCGGTAGAATTATTTTCCCAGGTTTAAAAAGGCGGTAATTTGAGGTTCCGATATGGTTGTGAATAACTTTGACAGTTTTCATGCTATGACAGTCATTTATGCATCATTTTAAAGCATTATGATTGCACTTAATTTGGTATATCATTTGTGGCACAATGTGTTCGTCTAAAAAATGGTCAATTTGAAGGATCGGTAGAATTATTGTTCTATGTTTAAAAACGCGGTAATTTGAGGTTCCGATATGGTTGCAAATAACTTTGACAGTTTTCATGCTAGGGCAATAGTTTATGCATCATTTTAAAGCATTACAGTTGCACTTTATTTTGGTGTATAATTTGGGCATAATGAATTTTTACAAAAGTTGGATAGATCGGTATATTTATTGGTACAGGTTTAAAAATGCGGTAATTCAAGGCTCCGATATGGTTGCAAATAACTTTTATAGTTTTCATGTTATAACAGTTTATATATCTTTTTATTGCATTATAGTTGCCATTTGTTTTGGTATATAATTTATTGCATAATATATTTTTAGAAAATGGCCAATTGGATAGATCGGTAGAATTATTTCACAGCTTTAAAAAGGCGGTAATTTGAGGTTCCGATATGGTTGCAAATAACATTGACAGTTTTCATGCTATGACAGTCATTTATGCCATTTTAAAGCATTATGATTGCACTTTAATATGGTATATAATTTGTAGCATAATGTGTTTTTACTAATTGGTGAATTTGATAGATCGGTAGAATTATTGTTCTATGTTTAATAAACGCGGTAATCTGAGGTTCCGATATGGCTGCAATTAACTTTGGCAGTTTTCGTGCTAGGACAGTCGTTTATGCACCATTTTAAAGCATTAAAATTGCCATTTGCTTTGGTATAATTTATTGCATAATGTATTTTTGGAAAACGGCCAATTGGATAAATCGGTAGAATTATTTTCCCAGGTTTAAAAACGCGGTAATTTGAGGTTCCGATATGGTTGTGAATAACTTTGACAGTTTTCATGCTATGACAGTCATTTATGCATCATTTTAAAGCATTACAGTTGCACTTTGTTTTGTGTATAATTTGTGGCATAATGAATTTTTACAAAAATTGGATAGATCGGTATATTTATTGGTACAGGTTTAAAAATGCGGTAATTTAAGGCCCCGATATGGTTGCAAATAACTTTATAGTTTTCATGTTATAACAGTCGTTTATACATCTTTTTATTGCATTTTAGTTGCCATTTGTTTTGGTATACAATCTATTGCATAATGTATTTTTAGAAGATGGCCAATTGGATAGATCGATAGAATTATTTTCCCAGGTTTAAAAAGGCGGTAATTTGAGGTTCCGATATGGTTGTGAATTACTTTGACAGTTTTCATGCTATGACAGTCATTTATGCATCAGTTTAGAGCATTATGATTGCACTTTAATTTGGTATATCATTTGTGGCATAATGTGTTCGTCTAAAAAATGGTCAATTTGATGGATCGGTAGAATTATTGTTCTATGTTTAAAAACGCGGTAATTTGAGGTTCCGATATGGTTGCAAATAACTTTGACAGTTTTCATGCTAGGGCATTAGTTTACGCATCATTTTAAAGCATTACAGTTGCACTTTATTTGGTGTATAATTTGTGGCATAATGAATTTTTACAAAAATTGGATAGATCGGTATATTTATTGGTACAGGTTCAAAAATGCGGTAATTTAAGGCTCCGATATGGTTGCAAATACCTTTTATAGTTTTCATGTTATAACAGTCGTTTATATATCTTTTTATTGCATTATAGTTGCCATTTGCTTTGGTATATAACTTATTCCATAATGTATTTTTGGAAAATGGCCAATTGGATAGATCGGTAGAATTATTTTCACAGCTTTAAAAACGCGGTAGTTTGAGGTTCCGATATGGCTGCAAATAACATTGACAGTTTTCACGCTATGACAGTCATTTATGCATCATTTTAAAGCATTATGATTGCACTTTAATATCGTATATCATTTGTAGCATAATGTGTATTTTTAAAAATTGGTCAATTTGATAGATCGGTAGAATTATTGTTCTATGTTTAATAAACGCAGTAATCTGAGGTTCCGATATGGTTGCAATTAACTTTGGCAGTTTTCGTGCTAGGACAGTCGTTTATGCACCATTTTAAAGCATTAAAATTGCCATTTGTTTTGGTATATAATTTATTGCATAATGTATTTTTAGAAAATGGCCAATTGGATAGATCGGTAGAATTATTTTCCCAGGTTTAAAAAGGCGGTAATTTGAGGTTCCGATATGGTTGTGAATAACTTTGACAGTTTTCATGCTATGACAGTCATTTATGCATCATTTTAAAGCATTATGATTGCACTTTAATTTGGTATATCATTTGTGGCACAATGTGTTCGTCTAAAAAATGGTCAATTTGAAGGATCGGTAGAATTATTGTTCTATGTTTAAAAACGCGGTAATTTGAGGTTCCGATATGGTTGCAAATAACTTTGACAGTTTTCATGCTAGGGCAATAGTTTATGCATCATTTTAAAGCATTACAGTTGCACTTTATTTTGGTGTATAATTTGTGGCATAATGAAATTTTACAAAAATTGGATAGATCGGTATATTTATTGGTACAGGTTCAAAAATGCGGTAATTTAAGGCTCCGATATGGTTGCAAATAACTTTTATAGTTTTCATGTTAAACAGTCGTTTATATATTTTTATTGCATTATAGTTGCCATTTGCTTTGGTATATAACTTATTCCATAATGTATTTTTGGAAAATGGCCAATTGGATAGATCGGTAGAATTATTTTCACAGCTTTAAAAACGCGGTAGTTTGAGGTTCCGATATGGCTGCAAATAACATTGACAGTTTTCACGCTATGACAGTCATTTATGCATCATTTTAAAGCATTATGATTGCACTTTAATATGGTATATCATTTGTAGCATAATGTGTATTTTTACAAATTGGTCAATTTGATAGATCGGTAGAATTATTGTTCTATGTTTAATAAAAGCAGTAATCTGAGGTTCCGATATGGTTGCAATTAACTTTGGCAGTTTTCGTGCTAGGACAGTCGTTTATGCACCATTTTAAAGCATTAAAATTGCCATTTGTTTTGGTATATAATTTATTGCATAATGTATTTTTAGAAAATGGCCAATTGGATAGATCGGTAGAATTATTTTCCCAGGTTTAAAAAGGCGGTAATTTGAGGTTCCGATATGGTTGTGAATAACTTTGACAGTTTTCATGCTATGACAGTCATTTATGCATCATTTTAAAGCATTATGATTGCACTTTAATTTGGTATATCATTTGTGGCACAATGTGTTCGTCTAAAAAATGGTCAATTTGAAGGATCGGTAGAATTATTGTTCTATGTTTAAAAACGCGGTAATTTGAGGTTCCGATATGGTTGCAAATAACTTTGACAGTTTTCATGCTAGGGCAATAGTTTATGCATCATTTTAAAGCATTACAGTTGCACTTTATTTTGGTGTATAATTTGTGGCATAATGAATTTTTACAAAAGTTGGATAGATCGGTATATTTATTGGTACAGGTTTAAAAATGCGGTAATTCAAGGCTCCGATATGGTTGCAAATAACTTTTATAGTTTTCATGTTATAACAGTCGTTTATATATTTTTATTGCATTATAGTTGCCATTTGTTTTGGTATATAATTTATTGCATATATTTTTAGAAAATGGCCAATTGGATAGATCGGTAGAATTATTTTCACAGCTTTAAAAAGGTGGTAATTTGAGGTTCCGATATGGTTGCAAATAACATTGACAGTTTTCATGCTATGACAGTCATTTATGCTTCATTTTAAAGCATTATGATTGCACTTTAATATGGTATATAATTTGTAGCATAATGTGTTTTTACTAATTGGTGAATTTGATAGATCGGTAGAATTATTGTTCTATGTTTAATAAACGCGGTAATCTGAGGTTCCGATATGGCTGCAATTAACTTTGGCAGTTTTCGTGCTAGGACAGTCGTTTATGCACCATTTTAAAGCATTAAAATTGCCATTTGCTTTGGTATATAATTTATTGCATAATGTATTTTTGGAAAACGGCCAATTGGATAAATCGGTAGAATTATTTTCCCAGGTTTAAAAACGTGGTAATTTGAGGTTCCGATATGGTTGTGAATAACTTTGACAGTTTTCATGCTATGACAGTCATTTATGCATCATTTTAAAGCATTACAGTTGCACTTTGTTTTTGTGTATAATTTGTGGCATAATGAATTTTTACAAAAATTGGATAGATCGGTTTATTTATTGGTACAGGTTTAAAAATGCGGTAATTTAAGGCCCCGATATGGTTGCAAATAACTTTTATAGTTTTCATGTTATAACAGTCGTTTATACATCTTTTTATTGCATTTTAGTTGCCATTTGTTTGGTATACAATCTATTGCATAATGTATTTTTAGAAGATGGCCAATTGGATAGATCGATAGAATTATTTTCCCAGGTTTAAAAAGGCGGTAATTTGAGGTTCCGATATGGTTGTGAATTACTTTGACAGTTTTCATGCTATGACAGTCATTTATGCATCAGTTTAGAGCATTATGATTGCACTTTAATTTGGTATATCATTTGTGGCATAATGTGTTCGTCTAAAAAATGGTCAATTTGATGGATCGGTAGAATTATTGTTCTATGTTTAAAAACGCGGTAATTTGAGGTTCCGATATGGTTGCAAATAACTTTGACAGTTTTCATGCTAGGGCATTAGTTTACGCATCGTTTTAAAGCATTACAGTTGCACTTTATTTTGGTGTATAATTTGTGGCATAATGAATTTTTACAAAAATTGGATAGATCCTTTAATTTGGTATATCATTTGTGGCACAATGTGTTCGTCTAAAAAATGGTCAATTTGAAGGATCGGTAGAATTATTGTTCTATGTTTAAAAACGCGGTAATTTGAGGTTCCGATATGGTTGCAAATAACTTTGACAGTTTTCATGCTAGGGCAATAGTTTATGCATCATTTTAAAGCATTACAGTTGCACTTTATTTTGGTGTATAATTTGTGGCATAATGAATTTTTACAAAAGTTGGATAGATCGGTATATTTATTGGTACAGGTTTAAAAATGCGGTAATTCAAGGCTCCGATATGGTTGCAAATAACTTTTATAGTTTTCATGTTATAACAGTCGTTTATATATCTTTTTATTGCATTATAGTTGCCATTTGTTTTGGTATATAATTTATTGCATAATATATTTTTAGAAAATGGCCAATTGGATAGATCGGTAGAATTATTTTCACAGCTTTAAAAAGGCGGTAATTTGAGGTTCGATATGGTTGCAAATAACATTGACAGTTTTCATGCTATGACAGTCATTTATGCACCATTTTAAAGCATTATGATTGCACTTTAATATGGTATATAATTTGTAGCATAATGTGTTTTTACTAATTGGTGAATTTGATAGATCGGTAGAATTATTGTTCTATGTTTAATAAACGCGGTAATCTGAGTTCCGATATGGCTGCAATTAACTTTGGCAGTTTTCGTGCTAGGACAGTCGTTTATGCACCATTTTAAAGCATTAAAATTGCCATTTGCTTTGGTATATAATTTATTGCATAATGTATTTTTGGAAAACGGCCAATTGGATAAATCGGTAGAATTATTTTCCCAGGTTTAAAAACGCGGTAATTTGAGGTTCCGATATGGTTGTGAATAACTTTGACAGTTTTCATGCTATGACAGTCATTTATATCATTTTTAAAGCATTACAGTTGCACTTTGTTTTGTGTATATTTTGGCATAATGTTTTTCAAAAATATATCGGTATATTTATTGGTACAGGTTTAAAAATGCTGTAATTTAAGGCCCCGATATGGTTGCAAATAACTTTTATAGTTTTCATGTTATAACAGTCGTTTATACATCTTTTTATTGCATTTTAGTTGCCATTTGTTTTGGTATACAATCTATCTGCATAATATTTTTAGAAATGGCCAATTGGATAGATCGATAGAATTATTTTCCCAGGTTTAAAAAGGCGGTAATTTGAGGTTCCGATATGGCTGTTGAATTACTTTGACAGTTTTCATGCTATGACAGTCATTTATCATCATTAGAGCATTATGATTGCACTGTTAATTATGGTATATAATTTGTAGGCATAATGTGGTTCGTATAATAATTGGTGAATTTGATAGGATCGGTAGAATTAGTGTTCTATGTTTAATAAACGCGGGGTAATCTTGAGGTTCCGATATGGCCTGCAAATTAACTTTGGACAGTTTTCGTGCTAGGGCATTAGTTTACGCATCAGTTTTAAAAGCATTACAGTTGCACTTTATTTTGGTGTATAATTTGTGGCATAATGAATTTTTAACAAAAATTGGATAGATCGGTAGATTTATTGGTACAGGTTCAAAAATGGCGGGTATTTAAGGCTCCGATATGGTTGCAAATACCTTTTATAGTTTCATGTTATAACAGTCGTTTATATATCTTTATTGGCATATAGTTGCCAGTTGCTTTGGTATATGACTTATTCCATAATGTATTTTTGGAAATGCCAATTTGGATAGATCGGTAGAATTTTTTCACAGCTTTAAAAACGGCGGTAGGTTGAGGTCCCGATATGGCTGCAAATAACATTGACAGTTTTCACAGCTATGACAGTCATTTATGCATCATTTAAAGCATTATGATTGCACTTTAATATCGTATATCATTTGTAGCATAGTGTATTTTTAAAATTGGTCAATTTGATAGATCGGTAGAATTAGTTGTTCTATGTTTAATAAACGCAGTAATCTGAGGTTCCGATATGGTGTGCAATTAACTTGGCAGTTTTCGTGCTAGGACAGTCGTTTATTGCAGTACCATTTTAAAGCATTAAAATTGCCATTTGTTTTGGTATATAATTTATTGCATAATGTTTTTTAGAAAATGGCCAATTGGATAGATCGGTAGAATTAGTTCCCCAGGTTTAAAAAAGGCGGTAATTTGAGGTTCCGATATGGTTGTGAAAACTTTGACAGTTTCAATGCTATGACAGTCATTGTATGCATCATTTTAAAGGCTATTATGATTGCACTTTATTGGTATATCATTGTGGCACAATGTGTTCGTCTAAAAAATGGTCAATTTGAAGGATCGGTAGAATTATTGTTCTATGTTTAAAAACGCGGTAATTTGAGGATCCGATATGGTTGCAAATAACTTTGACAGTTTTCATGCTAGGGCAATAGTTTATGCATCATTTTAAAGCATTACAGTTGCACTTTATTTTGGTGTATAATTTGTGGCATAATGAATTTTACAAAATTGGATAGATCGGTATATTTATTGGTACAGGTTCAAAAATGCGGTAATTTAAGGCTCCGATATGGTTGCAAATAACTTTTATAGTTTTCATGTTATAACAGTCGTTTATATATCTTTTTATTGCATTATAGTTGCCATTTGCTTTGGTATATAACTTATTCCATAATGTATTTTTGGAAAATGGCCAATTGGATAGATCGGTAGAATTATTTTCACAGCTTTAAAAACGCGGTAGTTTGAGGTTCCGATATGGCTGCAAATAACATTGACAGTTTTCACGCTATGACAGTCATTTATGCATCATTTTAAAGCATTATGATTGCACTTTAATATGGTATATCATTTGTAGCATAATGTGTATTTTTACAAATTGGTCAATTTGATAGATCGGTAGAATTATTGTTCTATGTTTAATAAAAGCAGTAATCTGAGGTTCCGATATGGTTGCAATTAACTTTGGCAGTTTTCGTGCTAGGACAGTCGTTTATGCACCATTTTAAAGCATTAAAATTGCCATTTGTTTTGGTATATAATTTATTGCATAATGTATTTTTAGAAAATGGCCAATTGGATAGATCGGTAGAATTATTTTCCCAGGTTTAAAAAGGCGGTAATTTGAGGTTCCGATATGGTTGTGAATAACTTTGACAGTTTTCATGCTATGACAGTCATTTATGCATCATTTTAAAGCATTATGATTGCACTTTAATTTGGTATATCATTTGTGGCACAATGTGTTCGTCTAAAAAATGGTCAATTTGAAGGATCGGTAGAATTATTGTTCTATGTTTAAAAACGCGGTAAAGTTGAGGTCCGATATGGATTGCAAAGAAGCATTTGACCGTTTTCATGCTAGGGCAATAGTTATGCATCATTTTAAAGCATTCACAGTTGCACTTTATTTTGGTGTATAATTTAGGTGGCATAATGAATGTATACAAAAGTTGGATAGATCGGTATATTTCTTGGTACAGGTTTTAAAAATGCGGTAATTCACGGCTCCGATATGGTTGCAAATACTTTTATAGTTTTCCACTGTTATAACAGTCGTTTATATATCTTTTTTATTGATATAGTTGCCATTTGTTTTGGTATATAATTTATTGCATAATATATTTTTAGAAAAATGGCCAATTGACGAACACATGTGTGCACAATGTGTTCGTCTAAAAAATGGTCAATTTGAAGATCGGTAAGAATTATTGTTCTATGTTTAAAAACGCGGTAATTGAGGTTCCGATATGGTTGCAAATAACTTTGACAGTTTTCATGCGAGGGCATGTATTTTTAGAAGATGGCCCAATTGGAGTCGATCGATAGAATTATTTTCCCAGGTTTAAAAAGGCGGTAATTTGAGGTTCCGATATGGTTGTGAATTACTTTGACAGTTTTCATGCTATGGCAGTCATTTATGCATCAGTTTTAGAGCATTATGATTGCACTTTAATTTGGTATATCATTTGTGGCATAATGTGTTCATCTAAAAAATGGCAATTTGATGGATTGGTAGAATTATTATTCTATGTTTAAAAACGCGGTAATTGATGTTCCGATATGGTTGCAAATAACTTGACAGCTTTCATGCTAGGGCATTAGTTTACGCATCATTTTAAAGCATTACAGTTGCACTTTATTTTGGTGTATAATTTGTGGCATAATGAATTTTTACAAAAATTGGATAGATCGGAATATTTATTGGTACAGGTTCAAAAATGCGGTAATATGGTTGCAAATAACTTTTATAGTTTTCATGTTATAACAGTCGTTTATATATATCTTTTTATTGCATTATAGTTGCATTTGTTTGGTATATAATTTATTCCCATAATATATTTTGGAAAATGGCTAATTGGATAGATCGGTAGATTATTTTCACAGCTTTAAAACGCGGTAGTTTGAGGTTCCGATATGGCTGCAAATAACATTGACAGTTTTCATTCACGCTATGACAGTCATTTATGCATCATTTTAAAGCATTATGATTGCACTTAATATATGGTATATATCATTTGTAGCATAATTTGTATTTTTACAAATTGGTCAATTTGATAGATCGGTAGAATTATTGTTCTATTTTTAATAAACGCAGTAATCTGAGGTTCCGATATGGTTGCAATTAACTTTGGCAGTTTTCTTGCTAGGACAGTCGTTTATGCACCATTTTAAAGCATTAAAATTGCCATTTGTTTTGGTATATAATTTATTGCATAATGTATTTTTAGAAAATGGCCAATTGGATAGATCGGTAGAATTATTTTCCCAGGTTTAAAAAGGCGGTAATTTGAGGTTCCGATATGGTTGTGAATAACTTTGACAGTTTTCATGCTATGACAGTCATTTATGCATCATTTTAAAGCATTATGATTGCACTTTAATTTGGTATATCATTTGTGGCACAATGTGTTCGTCTAAAAAAATGGTCAATTTGAAGGATCGGTAGAATTATTGTTCTATGTTTAAAAACGCGGTAATTTGAGGTTCCGATATGGTTGCAAATAACTTTGACAGTTTTCATGCTAGGGCAATAGTTTATGCATCATTTTAAAAAGCATTACAGTTGCACTTTATTTTGGTGTATAATTTGTGGCATAATGAATTTATACAAAAGTTGGATAGATCGGTATATTTATTGGTACAGGTTTAAAAATGCGGTAATTCAAGGCTCCGATATGGTTGCAAATAACTTTATAGTTTTCATTGTTATAACAGTCGTTTATATATCTTTTTATTGCATTATAGTTGCCATTTGTTTTGGTATATAATTATTGCATAATATATTTTTAGAAAATTGCCAATTGGATAGATCGGTAGAATTATTTTCACAGCTTTAAAAAGGCGGTAATTTGAGGTTCCGATATTGGTTACAAATAACATTGACAGTTTTCATGCTATGACAGTCATTATGTATCATTTTAAAGCATTATGATTGCACTTTAATATGGTATATAATTTGTAGCATAATGTGTGTTTTTACAAATTGGTCAATTTGATAGATCGGTAGAATTATTGTTCTATGTTTAATAAACGCAGGTAATCTGAGGTTCCGATATGGCTGCAATTAACTTTGGCAGTTTTTCGTGCTAGGACAGTCGTTTATGCACCATTTTAAAGCATTAAAATTGCCATTTGTTTTGGTATATAATTTATTGCATAATGTATTTTTAGAAAACGGCCAATTGGATAAATCGGTAGAATTATTTTCCCAGGTTTAAAAACGCGGTAATTTGAGGTTCCGATATGGTTGTGAATAACTTTGACAGTTTTCATGCTATGACAGTCATTTATGCATCAGTTTAGAGCATTATGATTGCACTTTAATTTGGTATATCATTTGTGGCACAATGTGTTCGTCTAAAAAATGGTCAATTTGAAGGATCGGTAGAATTATTGTTCTATGTTTAAAAACGCGGTAATTTGAGGTTCCGATATGGTTGCAAATAACTTTGACAGTTTTCATGCTAGGGCAATAGTTTATGCATCATTTTAAAGCATTACAGTTGCACTTTATTTTGGTGTATAATTTGTGGCATAATGAATTTTTACAAAAGTTGGATAGATCGGTATATTTATTGGTACAGGTTTAAAAATGCGGTATTCAAGGCTCCGATATGGTTGCAAATAACTTTTATAGTTTTCATGTTATAACAGTCGTTTATATATCTTTTTATTGCATTATAGTTGCCATTTGTTTTGGTATATAATTTATTGCATAATATATTTTTAGAAAATTGCCAATTGGATAGATCGGTAGAATTATTTTCACAGCTTTAAAAAGGCGGTAATTTGAGGTTCCGATATGGTTGCAAATAACATTGACAGTTTTCATGCTATGACAGTCATTTATGCTTCATTTTAAAGCATTGTGATTGCACTTTAATATGGTATATAATTTGTAGCATAATGTGTGTTTTACTAATTGGTGAATTTGATAGATCGGTAGAATTATTGTTCTATGTTTAATAAACGCGGTAATCTGAGGTTCCGATATGGCTGCAATTAACTTTGGCAGTTTTCGTGCTAGGACAGTCGTTTATGCACCATTTTAAAGCATTAAAATTGCCATTTGTTTTGGTATATAATTTATTGCATAATGTATTTTTAGAAAACGGCCAATTGGATAAATCGGTAGAATTATTTTCCCAGGTTTAAAAACACGGTAATTTGAGGTTCCGATATGGTTGCAAATAACTTTGACAGTTTTCATGCTAGGGCAATAGTTTACGCATCATTTTAAAGCATTACAGTTGCACTTTATTTTGGTGTATAATTTGTGGCATAATGAATTTTTACAAAAATTGGATAGATCGGTATATTTATTGGTACAGGTTCAAAAAATGCGGTAATTTAAGGCTCCGATATGGTTGCAAGTAACTTTTATAGTTTTCATGTTATAACAGTCGTTTATATATCTTTTTATTGCATTATAGTTGCCATTTGCTTTGGTATATAATTTATTCCATAATATATTTTTGGAAAATGGCCAATTGGATAGATCGCTAGAATTATTTTCACAGCTTTAAAAACGCGGTAGTTTGAGGTTCCGATATAGCTGCAAATAACATTGACAGTTTTCACGCTATGACAGTCATTTATGCATCATTTTAAAGCATTATGATTGCACTTTAATATGGTATATCATTTGTAGCATAATGTGTATTTTTACAAATTGGTCAATTTGATAGATCGGTAGAATTATTGTTCCCAGGTTTAAAAAGGCGGTAATTTGAGGTTCCGATATGGTTGCAATTAACTTTGGCAGTTTCGTGCTAGGACAGTCGTTTATGCACCATTTTGTTGCATATATAATTTATTGCATAATGTATTTTTAGAAAATGGCCAGGTTTAAAAAAGGCGGTAATTTGAGGTTCCGATATGGTTGTGAATAACTTTGACAGTTTTCATGCTATGACAGTCATTTATGCATCATTTTAAAGCATTATGATTGCACTTTAATTTGGTATATCATTTGTGGCACAATGTGTTCGTCTAAAAAAATGGTCAATTTGAAGGATCGGTAGAATTATTGTTCTATGTTTAAAAACGCGGTAATTTGAGGTTCCGATATGGTTGCAAATAACTTTGACAGTTTTCATGCTAGGGCAATAGTTTATGCATCATTTTAAAGCATTACAGTTGCACTTTATTTTGGAATATAATTTGTGGCATAATGAATTTTTACAAAAGTTGGATAGATCGGTATATTTATTGGTACAGGTTTAAAAATGCGGTAATTCAAGGCGATATGGTTGCAAATAACTTTTATAGTTTTCATGTTATAACAGTCGTTTATATATCTTTTTATTGCATTATAGTTGCCATTTGTTTTGGTATATAATTTATTGCATAATATATTTTTAGAAAATTGCCAATTGGATAGATCGGTAGAATTATTTCCCAGGTTTATAAAGGCGGTAATTTGAGGTTCCGATGTGGTTGTGAATAACATTGACAGTTTTCATGCTATGACAGTCATTTATGCATCATTTTAAAGCATTATGATTGCACTTTAATATGGTATATAATTTGTAGCATAATGTGTGTTTTTACAAATTGGTCAATTTGATAGATCGGTAGAATTATTGTTCTATGTTTAATAAAAGCAGTAATCTGAGTTTCCGATATGGTTGCAATTAACTTTGGCAGTTTTCGTGCTAGGACAGTCGTTTATGCACCATTTTAAAGCATTAAAATTGCCATTTGTTTTGGTATATAATTTATTGCATAATGTATTTTAAGAAAATGGCCAATTGGCTAGATCGGTAGAATTATTTTCCCAGGTTAAAAAGGCGGTAATTTGAGGTTCCGATATGGTTGTGAATAACTTTGACAGTTTTCATGCTATGACAGTCATTTATTGCATCAGTTTAGAGCATTATGATTGCACTTTAATTTGGTATATCATTTGTGGCATAATGTGTTCGTCTAAGAAATGGTCAATTTGATGGATCGTAGAATTATTGTTCTATGTTTAAAAACGCGGTAATTTGAGGTTCCGATATGGTTGCAAATAACTTTTATAGTTTATGTCATAACAGTCGTTTATATATCTTTTTATTGCATTATAGTTGCCATTTGTTTTGGTATATAATTTATTGCATAATACATTTTTAGAAAATTGCCAATTGGATAGATCGGTAGAATTATTTTCACAGCTTTAAAAAGGCGGTAATTTGAGGTTCCGATATGGTTGCAAATAACATTGACAGTTTTAATGCTATGACAGTCATTTATGCTTCATTTTAAAGCATTATGATTGCACTTTAATATGGTATATAATTTGTAGCATAATGTGTGTTTTTACTAATTGGTGAATTTGATAGATCGGTAGAATTATTGTTCTATGTTTAATAAACGCGGTAATCTGAGGTTCCGATATGGCTGCAGTTAACTTTGGCAGTTTTCGTGCTAGGACAGTCGTTTATGCACCATTTTAAAGCATTAAAATTGCCTTTTGTTTTGGTATATAATTTATTGCATAATGTATTTTTAGAAAACGGCCAATTGGATAAATCGGTAGAATTATTTTCCCAGGTTTAAAAACGCGGTAATTTGAGGTTCCGATATGGTTGTGAATAACTTTGACAGTTTTCACGCTATGACAGTCATTTATGCATCATTTTAAAGCATTATGATTGCACTTTAATTTGGTATATCATTTGTGGCATAATGTGTTCGTCTAAAAAATGGTCAATTTGATGGATCGGTAGAATTATTGTTCTATGTTTAAAAACGCGGTAATTTGAGGTTTCGATATGGTTGCAAATAACTTTGACAGTTTTCATGCTAGGACAGTCGTTTATGCACCATTTTAAAGCATTAAAATTGCCATTTGTTTTGGTATATAATTTATTGCATAATGTATTTTAAGAAAATGGCCAATTGGAATAGATCGGTAGAATTATTTTCACAGCTTTAAAAACGCGGTAGTTTGAGGTTCCCGATATGGCTGCAAATAACATTGACAGTTTTCACGCTATGACAGTCATTTATGCATCATTTTAAAGCATTATGATTGCACTTTAATTTGGTATATCATTTGTGGCACAATGTGTTCCTCTAAAAAAATGGTCAATTTGAAGGATCGGTAGAATTATTGTTCTATGTTTAAAAACGCGGGTAATTTGAGGTTTCGATATGGTTGCAAATAACTTTGACAGTTTTCATGCTAGGGCAATAGTTTATGCATCATTTTAAAGCATTTTATTTTGGTGTATAATTTGTGGCATAATGAATTTTTACAAAAGTTGGATAAATCGGTATATTTATCGGTACAGGTTTAAAAATGCGGTAATTCAAGGCTCCGATATGGTTGCAAATAACTTTTATAGTTTTCATGTTATAACAGTCGTTTATATATCTTTTATTGCATTATAGTTGCCATTTGCTTTGGTATATAATTTATTGCATAATATATTTTTAGAAAATTGCCAATTGGATAGATCGGTAGAATTATTTTCACAGCTTTAAAAAGGCGGTAATTTGAGGTTCCGATATGACTGCAAATAACATTGACAGTTTTCATGCTATGACAGTCATTTATGCATCATTTTAAAGCATTATGATTGCACTTTAATATGGTATATAATTTGTAGCATAATGTGTGTTTTTACAAATTGGTGAATTTGATAGATCGGTAGAATTATTGTTCTATGTTTAATGAACGCGGTAATCTGAGGTTCCGATATGGCTGCAATTAACTTTGGCAGTTTTCGTGCTAGGACAGTCGTTTATGCACCATTTTAAAGCATTAAAATTGCCATTTATTTTGGAATATAATTTATTGCATAATGTATTTTTAGAAAACGGCCAATTGGATAGATCGGTAGAATTATTTTCCCAGGTTTAAAAAGGCGGTTATTTGAGGTTCCGATATGGTTGTGAATAACTTTGACAGTTTTCATGCTATGACAGTCATTTATGCATCAGTTTAGAGCATTATGATTGCACTTTAATTTGGTATATCATTTGTGGCATAATGTGTTCGTCTAAAAAATGGTCAATTTGATGGATCGGTAGAATTATTGTTCTATGTTTAAAAACGCGGTAATTTGAGGTTCCGATATGGTTGCAAATAACTTTGACAGTTTTCATGCTAGGGCATTAGTTTACGCATCATTTTAAAGCATTACAGTTGCACTTTATTTTGGTGTATAATTTGTGGCATAATGAATTTTTACAAAAATTGGATAGATCGGTATATTTATTGGTACAGGTTCAAAAATGCGGTAATTTAAGGCTCCGATATGGTTGCAAATAACTTTTATAGTTTTCATGTTATAACAGTCGTTTATAAATCTTTTTATTGCATTATAGTTGCCATTTGCTTTGGTATATAATTTATTCCATAATATATTTTGGAAAATGGCCAATTGGTGTATTTTGGTGTATAATTTGCGGCATAATGAATTTTTACAATAATTGGATAGATCGGTATATTTATTGGTACAGGTTCAAAAATGCGGTAATTTAAGGCTCCGATATGGTTGCAAATAACTTTTATAGTTTCATGTTATAACAGTCGATTATAAATCTTTTTATTGCATTATAGTTGCCATTTGCTTTGGTATATAATTTATTCCATAATATATTTTGGAAAATGGCCAATTGGATAGATCGGTAGAATTATTTTCACAGCTTTAAAAACGCGGTAGTTTGAGGTTCCGATATGGCTGCAAATACATTGACAGTTTTCATGCTATGACAGTCATTTATGCATCATTTTAAAGCATTATGATTGCACTTTAATATGGTATATAATTTGTAGCATAATGTGTATTTTTACAAATTGGTCAATTTGATAGATCGATTATTGTTCTATGTTTAATAAACGCAGTAATCTGAGGTTCCGATATGGTTTGCAATTAACTTTGGCAGTTTTCGTGCTAGGACAGTCGTTTATATGCACTTTTTTAAAGCATTAAAATTGCCATTTGTTTTGGTTTATAATTTATAGCATAATGTATTTTTAGAAAATGGCCAATTGGATAGATCGGTAGAATTATTTTCCCAGGTATAAAAAGGCGTTTAATTTGAGGTTCCGATATGGTTGTGAATAACTTTGACAGTTTCAGGCTATTCATTTATTGCATCATTTAAAAGCATTATGATTGCACTTTAATTTGGTATATCATTTGTGGCACAATGTGTTCGTCTAAAAAATGGTCAATTTGAAGGATCGGTAGAATTATTGTTCTATGTTTAAAAACGCGGTAATTTGAGGTTCCGATATGGTTGCAAATAACTTTGACAGTTTTCATGCTAGGGCAATAGTTTATGCATCATTTTAAAGCATTACAGTTGCACTTTATTTTGGTGTATAATTTGTGGCATAATGAATTTTTACAAAAGTTGGATAGATCGGTATATTTATTGGTACAGGTTTAAAAATGCGGTAATTCAAGGCTCCGATATGGTTGCAAATAACTTTTATAGTTTTCATGTTATAACAGTCGTTTATATATCTATTTATTGTATTATAGTTGCCATTTGTTTTGGTATATAATTTATTGCATAATATATTTTTAGAAAATTGCCAATTGGATAGATCGGTAGAATTATTTTCACAGCTTTAAAAACGCGGTAGTTTGAGGTTCCGATATGGCTGCAAATAACATTGACAGTTTTCATGCTATGACAGTCATTTATGCATCATTTTAAAGCATTATGATTGCACTTTAATATGGTATATAATTTGTAGCATAGTGTGTGTTTTTACAAATTGGTCAATTTGATAGATCGGTAGAATTATTGTTCTATGTTTAATAAAAGCAGTAATCTGAGGTTCCGATATGGTTGCAATTAACTTTGGCAGTTTTCGTGCTAGGACAGTCGTTTATGCACCATTTTAAAGCATTAAAATTGCCATTTGTTTTGGTATATAATTTATTGCATAATGTGTTTTAAGAAAACGGCCAATTGGATAAATCGGTAGAATTATTTTCCCAGGTTTAAAAAACGCGGTAATTTGAGGTTCCGATATGGTTGTGAATAACTTTGACAGTTTTCATGCTATGACAGTCATTAATGCATCATTTTAAAGCATTACAGTTGCACTTTGTTTTTCTGTATAATTTGAGGCATAATGAATTTTTACAAAAATTGGATAGATCGGTATATTTATTGTACAGGTTTAAAAATGCGGTAATTTAAGGCCCCGATATGGTTGCAAATAACTTTTATAGTTTTCATGTTATAACAGTCGTTTATATATCTTTTTATTGCATTATAGTTGCCATTTGTTTGGTATATAATTTATTGCATAATACATTTTTAGGAAATTGCCAATTGGATAGATCGGTAGAATTATTTTCACAGCTTTAAAAAAGGCGGTAATTTGAGGTTCCGATATGGTTGCAAATAACATTGACAGTTTTCATGCTATGACAGTCATTTATGCATCATTTTAAAAGCATTATGATTGCACTTTAATATTGGTATATCATTTGTAGGCACAATGTGTCGTCTTACAAAATGGTCAATTTGATAGGATCGGTAGAATTATTGTTCTATGTTTAATAAACGCAGGTAATCTTGAGGTTCCGATATGGTTGCAAATAACTTTGACAGTTTTCATGCTAGGGCAATAGTTTATGCATCATTTTAAAGCATTACAGTTGCACTTTATTTTGGTGTATAATTTGTGGCATAATGAATTTTTACAAAAGTTGGATAGATCGGTATATTTATTGGTACAGGTTTAAAAATGCGGTAATTTCAAGGCCCCGATATGGTTGCAAATAACTTTTATAGTTTTCATGTTATAACAGTCGTTTATATATCTATTTTATTGTATTATAGTTGCCATTTGTTTTGGTATACAATCTATTGCATAATATATTTTTAGAAGATGGCCAATTGGATAGATCGAGTAGAATTATTTTCACAGCTTTAAAAAGGCGGTAATTTGAGGTTCCGATATGGCTGCAAATAACATTGACAGTTTTCATGCTATGACAGTCATTTATGCATCATTTTAAAGCATTATGATTGCACTTTAATATGGTATATAATTTGTAGCATAGTGTGTTTTTTACAAATTGGTCAATTTGATAGATCGGTAGAATTATTGTTCTATGTTTAATAAAGCAGTAATCTGAGGTTCCGATATGGTTGCAATTAACTTTGGCAGTTTTCGTGCTAGGACAGTCGTTTATGCACCATTTTAAAGCATTAAAATTGCCATTTGTTTTGGTATATAATTTTGCATAATGATTTTTAGAAAATTGGATATCGGTAGAATTTTTTCCCAGGTTTAAAAACGCGGTAATTTGAGGTCCGATATGGTTGTGAATAACTTTGACAGTTTTCATGCTATGACAGTCATTAATGCATCATTTTAAAGCATTACAGTTGCACTTTGTTTTTGTATAATTTGAGAGAATTTTTACAATTATATTTTTTACAGGTAAAATGCGGTAATTTAAGGCCCCGATATGTTTGCAAATAACTTTTATAGTTTTCATGTTATAACAGTCGTTTATACATCTTTTTATTGCATTTTAGTTGCCATTTGTTTTTGGTATACAATCTATTGCATAATGTATTTTTAGAAGATGGCCAATTGGATAGATCGGATAGAATTATTTTCCCAGGTTTAAAAAGGCGGTAATTTGAGGTTCCGATATGGTTGTGAATTACTTTGACAGTTTTCAGTGCTATGACAGTCATTTATGCATCAGTTTATAGCATTATGATTGCACTTTAATTTGGTATATCATTTGTGGCATAATGTGTTCGTCTAAAAAAATGGTCAATTTGATGGATCGGTAGAATTATTGTTCTATGTTTAAAAACGCGGTAATTTGAGGTTCCGATATGGTTGTGAATAACTTTGACAGTTTTCATGCTATGACAGTCATTTATGCATCATTTTTAAAGCATTACAGTTGCACTTTGTTTTTCTGTATAATTTGTGGCATAATGAATTTTTACAAAAGTTGGATAGATCGGTATATTTATTGGTACAGGTTTAAAAATGCGGTAATTCAAGGCTCCGATATGGTTGCAAATAACTTTTATAGTTGTCATGTTATAACAGTCGTTTATATATCTTGTTATTGCATTATAGTTGCCATTTGTTTTGGTATATAATTTATTGCATAATACATTTTTAGGAAATTGCCAATTGGATAGATCGGTAGAATTATTTTCACAGCTTTAAAAAGGCGGTAATTTGAGGTTCCGATATGGTTGCAAATAACATTGACAGTTTTCATGCTATGACAGTCATTTATGCATCATTTTAAAGCATTATGATTGCACTTTAATATGGTATATAATTTGTAGCATAATGTGTGTTTTTACAAATTGGTCAATTTGATAGATCGGTAGAATTATTGTTCTATGTTTAATAAAAGCAGTAATCTGAGGTTCCGATATGGTTGCAAATAACTTTGACAGTTTTCATGCTAGGGCAATAGTTTATGCATCATTTTAAAGCATTACAGTTGCACTTTATTTTGGTGTATAATTTGTGGCATAATGAATTTTTACAAAAGTTGGGTAGATCGGTATATTTATTGGTACAGGTTTAAAAATGCGGTAATTCAAGGCTCCGATATGGTTGCAAATAACTTTTATAGTTTTCATGTTATAACAGTCGTTTATATATCTTTTTATTGCATTATAGTTGCCATTTGTTTTGGTATATAATTTATTGCATAATATATTTTTAGAAAATTGCCAATTGGATAGATCGGTAGAATTATTTTCACAGCTTTAAAAAGGCGGTAATTTGAGGTTCCGATATGGTTGCAAATAACATTGACAGTTTTCATGCTATGACAGTCATTTATGCTTCATTTTAAAGCATTATGATTGCACTTTAATATGGTATATAATTTGTAGCATAATGTGTTCGTCTAAAAATGGTCAACTGATGGATCGGTAGAATTATTGTTCTATGTTTAAAAACGCGGTAATTTGAGGTTCCGATATGGTTGCAAATAGCTTTGACAGTTTTCATGCTAGGGCAATAGTTTATGCATCATTTTAAAGCATGAGAGTTGCACTTTATTTTGGTGTATAATTTGTGGCATAATGAATTTTTACAAAAATTGGATAGATCGGTATATTTGTTGGTACAGGTTCAAAAATGCGGTAATTTAAGGCTCCGATATGGTTGCAAATAACTTTTATAGTTTTCATGTTATAACAGTCGTTTATATATCTTTTTATTGCATTATAGTTGCCATTTGCTTTGGTATATAATTTATTTCATAATATATTTTTGGAAAATGGCCAATTGGATAGATCGGTAGAATTATTTTCATAGCTTTAAAAACGCGGTAGTTTGAGGTTCCGATATGGCTGCAAATAACATTGACAGTTTTCATGCTATGACAGTCATTTATGCATCATTTTAAAGCATTATGATTGCATTTTAATTTGGTATATCATTTGTGGCACAATGTGTTCGTCTAAAAAATGGTCAATTTGAAGGATCGGTAGAATTATTGTTCTATGTTTAAAAACGCGGTAATTTGAGGTTCCGATATGGTTGCAAATAACTTTGGCAGTTTTCGTGCTAGGACAGTCGTTTATGCACCATTTTAAAGCATTAAAATTGCCATTTGTTTTGGTATATAATTTATTGCATAATGTATTTTTAGAAAATGGCCAATTGGATAGATCGGTAGAATTATTTTCCCAGGTTTAAAAAGGCGGTAATTTGAGGTTCCGATATGGTTGTGAATAACTTTGACAGTTTTCATGCTATGACAGTCATTTATGCATCATTTTAAAGCATTATGATTGCACTTTAATTTGGTATATCATTTGTGGCACAATGTGTTCGTCTAAAAAATGGTCAATTTGAAGGATCGGTAGAATTATTGTTCTATGTTTAAAAACGCGGTAATTTGAGGTTCCGATATGGTTGCAAATAACTTTGACAGTTTTCATGCTAGGGCAATAGTTTATGCATCATTTTAAAGCATTACAGTTGCACTTTATTTTGGTGTATAATTTGTGGCATAATGAATTTTTACAAAAGTTGGATAGATCGGTATATTTATTGGTACAGGTTTAAAAATGCGGTAATTCAAGGCTCCGATATGGTTGCAAATAACTTTTATAGTTTTCATGTTATAACAGTCGTTTATATATCTATTTATTGTATTATAGTTGCCATTTGTTTTGGTATATAATTTATTGCATAATATATTTTTAGAAAATTGCCAATTGGATAGATCGGTAGAATTATTTCACAGCTTTAAAAAGGCGGTAATTTGAGGTTCCGATATGGTTGCAAATAACATTGACAGTTTTCATGCTATGACAGTCATTTATGCTTCATTTTAAAGCATTATGATTGCACTTTAATATGGTATATAATTTGTAGCATAATGTGTGTTTTTACTAATTGGTGCATTTGATAGATCGGTAGAATTATTGTTCTATGTTTAATAAACGCGGTAATCTGAGGTTCCGATATGGCTGCAATTAACTTTGGCAGTTTTCGTGCTAGGACAGTCGTTTATGCACCATTTTAAAGCATTAAAATTGCCATTTGTTTTGGTATATAATTTACTGCATAATGTATTTTTAGAAAACCAATTGGATAAATCGGTAGAATTATTTTCCCAGGTTTAAAAACGCGGTAATTTGAGGTTCCGATATGGTTGTGAATAACCTTGACAGTTTTCATGTTATAACAGTCGTTTATACATCTTTTATTGCATTTTAGTTGCCATTTGTTTTGGTATATAATTTATTGTATAATGTATTTTTAGAAGATGGCCAATTGGATAGATCGACAGAATTATTTTCCCTGGTTTAAAAAGGCGGTAATTTGAGGTTCCGATATGGTTGTGAATAACTTTGACAGTTTCATGCTAGGGCAATAGTTAATGCATCATTTTAAAGCATTACAGTTGTTGGTTATGGTTGTGAATAACTTTGACAGTTTTCATGCTAGGGCAATAGTTTATGCATCATTTTAAAGCATTACAGTTGCACTTTATTTTGGTGTATAATTTGTGGCATAATGAATTTTTACAAAAGTTGGATAGATCGGTATATTTATTGGTACAGGTTTAAAAATGCGGTAATTCAAGGCTCCGATATGGTTGCAAATAACTTTTATAGTTTTCATGTTATAACAGTCGTTTATATATCTTTTTATAGCATTATAGTTGCCATTTGTTTTGGTATATAATTTATTGCATAATATATTTTTAGAAAATTGCCAATTGGATAGATCGGTAGAATTATTTTCACAGCTTTAAAAAGGCGGTAATTTGAGGTTCCGATATGGTTGCAAATAACATTGACAGTTTTCGTGCTATGACAGTCATTTATGCATCATTTTAAAGCATTATGATTGCACTTTAATATGGTATATAATTTGTAACATAATGTGTATTTTTACAAATTGGTCAATTTGATAGATCGGTAGAATTATTGTTCTATGTTTAATAAACGCAGTAATCTGAGGTTCCGATATGGTTGCAATTAACTTTGGCAGTTTTCGTGCTAGGACAGTCGTTTATGCACCATTTTAAAGCATTAAAATTGCCATTTGTTTTGGTATATAATTTATTGCATAATGTATTTTTAGAAAATGGCCAATTGGATAAATCGGTAGAATTATTTTCCCAGGTTTAAAAAGGCGGTAATTTGAGGTTCCGATATGGTTGTGAATAACTTTGACAGTTTTCATGCTATGACAGTCATTTATGTATCATTTTAAAGCATTATGATTGCACTTTAATTTGGTATATCATTTGTGGCATAATGTGTTCGTCTAAAAAATGGTCAATTTGATGGATCGGTAGAATTATTGTTCTATGTTTAAAAACGCGGTAATTTGAGGTTCCGATATGGTTGCAAATAGCTTTGACAGTTTTCATGCTAGGGCAATAGTTTATGCATCATTTTAAAGCATGAGAGTTGCACTTTATTTTGGTGTATAATTTGTGGCATAATGAATTTTTACAAAAATTGGATAGATCGGTATATTTATTGGTACAGGTTCAAAAATGCGGTAATTTAAGGCTCCGATATGGTTGCAAATAACTTTTATAGTTTTCATGTTATAACAGTCGTTTATATATCTTTTTATTGCATTATAGTTGCCATTTGCTTTGGTATATAATTTATTTCATAATATATTTTTGGAAAATGGCCAATTGGATAGATCGGTAGAATTATTTTCACAGCTTTAAAAACGCGGTAGTTTGAGGTTCCGATATGGCTGCAAATAACATTGACAGTTTTCACGCTATGACAGTCATTTATGCATCACTTTAAAGCATTATGATTGCACTTTAATATGGTATATCATTTGTAGCATAATGTGTATTTTTACAAATTGGTCAATTTGATAGATCGGTAGAATTATTGTTCTATGTTTAATAAACGCGGTAATCTGAGGTTCCGATATGGCTGCACTTAACTTTGGCAGTTTTCGTGCTAGGACAGTCGTTTATGCACCATTTTAAAGCATTAAAAATGCCATTTGCTTTGGTATATAATTTATTGCATAATGTATTTTTGGAAAACGGCCAATTGGATAAATCGGTAGAATTATTTTCCCAGGTTTAAAAACGCGGTAATTTGAGGTTCCGATATGGTTGTGAATAACTTTGACAGTTTTCATGCTATGACAGTCATTTATGCATCATTTTAAAGCGTTACAGTTGCACTTTGTTTTTGTGTATAATTTGTGGCATAATGAATTTTTACAAAAATTGGATAGATCGGTATATTTATTGGTACAGGTTTAAAAATGCGGTAATTTAAGGCCCCGATATGGTTGCAAATAACTTTTATAGTTTTCATGTTATAACAGTCGTTTATACATCTTTTTATTGCATTTTAGTTGCCATTTGTTTTGGTATACAATCTATTGCATAATGTATTTTTAGAAGATGGCCAATTGGATAGATCGATAGAATTATTTTCCCAGGTTTAAAAAGGCGGTAATTTGAGGTTCCGATATGGTTGTGAATTACTTTGACAGTTTTCATGCTATGACAGTCATTTATGCATCAGTTTAGAGCATTATGATTGCACTTTAATTTGGTATATCATTTGTGGCATAATGTGTTCGTCTAAAAAATGGTCAATTTGATGGATCGGTAGAATTATTGTTCTATGTTTAAAAACGCGGTAATTTGAGGTTCCGATATGGTTGCAAATAACTTTGACAGTTTTCATGCTAGGGCATTAGTTTACGCATCATTTTAAAGCATTACAGTTGCACTTTATTTTGGTGTATAATTTGTGGCATAATGAATTTTTACAAAAATTATATAGATCGGTATATTTATTGGTACAGGTTCAAAAATGCGGTAATTTAAGGCTCCGATATGGTTGCAAATAACTTTTATAGTTTTAATGTTATAACAGTCAGTTTATATATCTTTTTATTGCATTATAGTTGCCGTTTGCTTTGGTATATAATTTATTCCATAACATATTTTTGGAAAATGGCCAATTGGATAGATCGGTAGAATTATTTTCACAGCTTTAAAAACGCGGTAGTTTGAGGTTCCGATATGGCTGCAAATAACATTGACAGTTTTCACGCTATGACAGTCATTTATACATCACTTTAAAGCATTATGATTGCACTTTAATATGGTATATCATTTGTAGCATAATGTGTATTTTTACAAATTGGTCAATTTGATAGATCGGTAGAATTATTGTTCTATGTTTAATAAACGCAGTAATCTGAGGTTCCGACATGGTTGCAATTAACTTTGGCAGTTTTCGTGCTAGGACAGTCGTTTATGCACCATTTTAAAGCATTACAGTTGCAATTTTTTTTTTGTGTATAACTTGTGGCATAATGAATTTTTACAAAAATTGGATACATCGGTATATTTATTGGTACAGGTTTAAAAATGCGGTAATTTAAGGCCCCGATATGGTTGCAAATAACTTTTATAGTTTTCATGTTATAACAGTCGTTTATACATCTTTTTATTGCATTTTAGTTGCCATTTGTTTTGGTATATAATTTATTGCATAATGTATTTTTAGAAGATGGCCAATTGGATAGATCGATAGAATTATTTTCCCAGGTTTAAAAAGGCGGTAATTTGAGGTTCCGATATGGTTGTGAATTACTTTGACAGTTTTCATGCTATGACAGTCATTTATGCATCAGTTTAGAGCATTATGATTGCACTTTAATTTGGTATATCATTTGTGGCATAATGTGTTCGTCTAAAAAATGGTCAATTTGATGGATCGGTAGAATTATTGTTCTATGTTTAAAAACGCGGTAATTTGAGGTTCCGATATGGTTGCAAATAACTTTGACAGTTTTCATGCTAGGGCATTAGTTTACGCATCATTTTAAAGCATTACAGTTGCACTTTATTTTGGTGTATAATTTGTGGCATAATGAATTTTTACAAAAATTATATAGATCGGTATATTTATTGGTACAGGTTCAAAAATGCGGTAATTTAAGGCTCCGATATGGTTGCAAATAACTTTTATAGTTTTAATGTTATAACAGTCGTTTATATATCTTTTTATTGCATTATAGTTGCCGTTTGCTTTGGTATATAATTTATTCCATAACATATTTTTGGAAAATGGCCAAGTGGATAGATCGGTAGAATTATTTTCACAGCTTTAAAAACGCGGTAGTTTGAGGTTCCGATATGGCTGCAAATAACATTGACAGTTTTCACGCTATGATAGTCATTTATGCATCACTTTAAAGCATTATGATTGCACTTTAATATGGTATATCATTTGTAGCATAATGTGTATTTTTACAAATTGGTCAATTTGATAGATCGGTAGAATTATTGTTCTTTGTTTAATAAACGCAGTAATCTGAGGTTCCGACATGGTTGCAATTAACTTTGGCAGTTTTCGTGCTAGGACAGTCGTTTATGCACCATTTTAAAGCATTACAGTTGCACTTTTTTTTTTGTGTATAACTTGTGGCATAATGAATTTTTACAAAAATTGGATAGATCGGTATATTTATTGGTACAGGTTTAAAAATGCGTTAATTAAGGCCCCGATATGGTTGCAAATAACTTTTATAGTTTTCATGTTATAACAGTCGTTTATACATCTTTTTATTGCATTTTAGTTGCCATTTTTTGGTATATAATTTATTGGTATTAATTTATTGCATAATGTATTTTTAGAAGATGGTCAATTGGATAGATCGATAGAATTATTTTCCCAGGTTTAAAAAGGCGGTAATTTGAGATTCCGATATGGTTGTGAATTACTTGACAGTTTTCATGCTATGACAGTCATTTATGCATCAGTTTTGAGCATTATTATTGCACTTTAATTTGGTATATCATTTGTGGCATAATGTGTTCGTCTAAAAAATGGTCAATTTGATAGATCGGTAGAATTATTGTTCTATGTTTAAAAACACGGTAATTTGAGGTTCCGATATGGTTGCAAATAACTTTGACAGTTTTCATGCTAGGGCATTAGTTTACGCATCATTTTAAAGCATTACAGTTGCACTTTATTTTGGTGTATAATTTGTGGCATAATGAATTTTTACAAAAATTGGATAGATCGGTATATTTATTGGTACAGACTAAAAAATGCGTTAATTTAAGGCTCCGATATGGTTACAAATAACTTTATAGTTTTCATGTTATAACGTCGTTTATATATCTTTTTATTGCATTATAATTGCCATTTGTTTTGGTATATAATTTATTGCATAATATATTTTTAGAAAATTGCCAATTGGATAGATCGGTAGAATTATTTTCCCAGGTTTAAAAAGGCGGTAATTTGAGGTTCCGATATGGTTGTGAATAACTTTGACAGTTTTCATGCTATGACAGTCATTTATGCATCATTTTAAAGCATTATGATTGCACTTTAATTGGTATATCATTTGTGGCACAATGTGTTCGTCTAAAAATGGTCAATTTGAAGGATCGGTAGAATTATTGTTCTATGTTTAAAAAACGCGGTAATTTGAGGTTCCGATATGGTTGCAAATAACTTTGACAGTTTTCATGCTAGGGCAATAGTTTATGCATCATTTTAAAGCATTACAGTTGCACTTTATTTTGGTGTATAATTTGTGGCATAATGAATTTTTACAAAAGTTGGATAGATCGGTATATTTATTGGTACAGGTTTAAAAATGCGGTAATTCAAGGCTCCGATATGGTTGCAAATAACTTTTATAGTTTTCATGTTATAACAGTCGTTTATATATCTTTTTATTGCATTATAATTGCCATTTGTTTTGGTATATAATTTATTGCATAATATATTTTTAGAAAATTGCCAATTGGATAGATCGGTAGAATTATTTTCACAGCTTTAAAAAGGCGGTAATTTGAGGTTCCGATATGGTTGCAAATAACATTGACAGTTTTCATGCTATGACAGTCATTTATGCATCATTTTAAAGCATTATGATTGCACTTTAATATGGTATATAATTTGTAGCATAATGTGTGTTTTTACAAATTGGTCAATTTGATAGATCGGTAGAATTATTATTCTATGTTTAATAAAAGCAGTAATCTGAGGTTCCGATATGGTTGCAATTAACTTTGGCAGTTTTCGTGCTAGGACAGTCGTTTATGCACCATTTTAAAGCATTAAAATTGCCATTTGTTTTGGTATATAATTTATTGCATAATGTATTTTAAGAAAATGGCCAATTGGATAGATCGCTAGAATTATTTTCCCAGGTTTAAAAAGGCGGTAATTTGAGGTTCCGATATGGTTGTGAATAACTTTGACAGTTTTCATGCTATGACAGTCATTTATGCATCAGTTTAGAGCATTATGATTGCACTTTAATTTGGTATATCATTTGTGGCATAATGTGTTCGTCTAAAAAATGGTCAATTTGATGGATCGGTAGAATTATTGTTCTATGTTTAAAAACGCGGTAATTTGAGGTTCCGATATGGTTGCAAATAACTTTGACAGTTTTCATGCTAGGGCAATAGTTTATGCATCATTTTAAAGCATTACAGTTGCACTTTGTTTTGGTGTATAATTTGCGGCATAATGAATTTTTACAAAAGTTGGATAGATCGGTATATTTATTGGTACAGGTTTAAAATGCGGTAATTCAAGGCTCCGATATGGTTGCAAATAACTTTTATAGTTTTCATGTTATAACAGTCGTTTATATATCTTTTTATTGCATATAGTTGCCATTTGTTTTGGTATATAATTTATTGCACAATATATTTTTAGAAAATTGCCAATTGGATAGATCGGTAGAATTATTTTCACAGCTTTAAAAGGCGGTAATTTGAGGTTCCGATATGGTTGCAAATAACATTGACAGTTTTCATGCTATGACAGTCATTTATGCATCATTTTAAAGCATTATGATTGCACTTTAATATGGTATATAATTTGTAGCATAATGTGTGTTTTTACAAATTGGTCAATTTGATAGATCGGTAGAATTATTGTTCTATGTTTAATAAAAGCAGTAATCTGAGGTTCCGATATGGTTGCAATTAACTTTGGCAGTTTTCGTGCTAGGACAGTCGTTTATGCACCATTTTAAAGCATTAAAATTGCCATTTGTGTTGGTATATAATTTATTGCATAATGTATTTTAAGAAAATGGCCAATTGGATAGATCGGTAGAATTATTTTCCCAGGTTTAAAAAGGCGGTAATTTGAGGTTCCGATATGGTTGTGAATAACTTTGACAGTTTTCATGCTATGACAGTCATTTATGCATCATTTTAAAGCATTACAGTTGCACTTTGTTTTTGTGTATAATTTGTGGCATAATGAATTTTTACAAAATTGGATAGATCGGTATATTTATTGGTACAGGTTTAAAAATGCGGTAATTTAAGGCCCCGATATGGTTGCAAATAACTTTTATAGTTTTCATGTTATAACAGTCGTTTATACATCTTTTATTGCATTTTAGTTGCCATTTGTTTTGGTATATAATTTATTGCATAATGTATTTTTAGAAGATGGCCAATTGGATACATCGATAGAATTATTTTCCCAGGTTTAAAAAGGCGGTAATTTGAGGTTCCGATATGGTTGTGAATTACTTTGACAGTTTTCATGCATTTATGCATCAGTTTAGAGCATTATGATTGCACTTTAATTTGGTATATCATTTGTGGCATAATGTGTTCGTCTAAAAAATGGTCAATTTGATGAATCGGTAGAATTATTGTTCTATGTTTAAAAACGCGGTAATCTGAGGTTCCGATATGGTTCAATTAGCTTTGGCAGTTTCGTGCTAGGACAGTCGTTTATGCACCATTTTAAAGCACTTAAAATTGTCATTTGTTTTGGTATATAATTTATTGCATAAAGTATTTTAAGAAAATGGCGAATTGGATAGATCGGTAGAATTATTTTCCCAGGTTTAAAAGGCGGTAATTTGAGGTTCCGATATGGTTGTGAATAACTTTGACAGTTTTCATGCTATGACAGTCATTTATGCATCATTTTAAAGCATTATGATTGCACTTTAATTTGGTATATCATTTGTGGCATAATGTGTACTTTTACAAATTGGTCAATTTAATAGATCGGTAGAATTATTGTTCTATGTTTAATAAACGCAGTAATATGAGGTTCCGATATGGTTCAATTAGCTTTGGCAGTTTTCGTGCTAGGACAGTCGTTTATGCACCATTTTAAAGCATTAAAATTGCCATTTGTTTTGGTATATAATTTATTGCATAATGTATTTTAAGAAAATGGCCAATTGGATAGATCGGTAGAATTATTTTCCCAGGTTTAAAAAGGCGGTAATTTGAGGTTCCGATATGGTTGTGAATAACTTTGACAGTTTTCATGCTATGACAGTCATTTATGCATCATTTTAAAGCATTATGATTGCACTTTAATTTGGTATATCATTTGTGGCACAATGTGTTCGTCTAAAAAATGGTCAATTTGAAGGATCGGTAGAATTATTGTTCTATGTTTAAAAACGCGGTAATTTGAGGTTCCGATATGGTTGCAAATAACTTTGACAGTTTTCATGCTAGGGCAATAGTTTATGCATCATTTTAAAGCATTAAAGTTGCACTTTATTTTGGTGTATAATTTGTGGCATAATGAATTTTTACAAAAGTTGGATAGATCGGTATATTTATAGGTACAGGTTTAAAAATGCGGTAATTCAAGGCTCCGATATTGTTGCAAATAACTTTTATAGTTTTCATGTTATAACAGTCGTTTATATATCTTTTTATTGCATTATAGTTGCCATTTGTTTTGGTATATAATTTATTGCATAATATATTTTTAGAAAATTGCCAATTGGATAGATCGGTAGAATTATTTTCACAGCTTTAAAAAGGCGGTAATTTGAGGTTCCGATATGGTTGCAAATAACATTGACAGTTTTCATGCTATGACAGTCATTTATGCACCATTTTAAAGCATTATGATTGCACTTTAATATGGTATATAATTTGTAGCATAATGTGTGTTTTTACAAATTGGTCAATTTGATAGATCGGTAGAATTATTGTTCTATGTTTAATAAAAGCAGTAATCTGAGGTTCCGATATGGTTGCAATTAACTTTGGCAGTTTTCGTGTTAGGACAGTCGTTTATGCACCATTTTAAAGCATTAAAATTGCCATTTGTTTTGGTATATAATTTATTGCATAATGTATTTTAAGAAAATGGCCAATTGGATAGATCGGTAGAATTATTTTCCCAGGTTTAAAAACGCGGTAATTTGAGGTTCCGATATGGTTGTGAATAACTTTGACAGTTTTCATGCTATGACAGTCATTTATGCATCAGTTTAGAGCATTATGATTGCACTTTAATTTGGTATATCATTTGTGGCATAATGTGTTCGTCTAAAAAGTGGTCAATTTGATGGATCGGTAGAATTATTGTTCTATGTTTAAAAACGCGGTAATTTGAGGTTCCGATATGGTTGCAAATAACTTTGACAGTTCTCATGCTAGGGCAATAGTTTATGCATCATTTTAAAGCATTACAGTTGCACTTTATTTTGGTGTATAATTTGTGGCATAATGAATTTTTACAAAAGTTGGATAGATCGGTATATTTATTGGTACAGGTTTAAAAATGCGGTAATTCAAGGCTCCGATATGGTTGCAAATAACTTTTATAGTTTTCATGTTATAACAGTCGTTTATATATCTTTTTATTGCATTATAGTTGCCATTTGTTTTGGTATATAATTTATTGCATAATATATTTTTAGAAAATTGCCAATTGGATAGATCGGTAGAATTATTTTCACAGCTTTAAAAAGGCGGTAATTTGAGGTTCCGATATGGTTGCAAATAACATTGAGAGTTTTCATGCTATGACAGTCATTTATGCATCATTTTAAAGCATTATGATTGCACTTTAATATGGTATATAATTTGTAGCATAATGTGTGTTTTTACAAATTGGTCAATTTGATAGATCGGTAGAATTATTGTTCTATGTTTAATAAACGCGGTAATCTGAGGTTCCGATATGGCTGCAATTAACTTTGGCAGTTTTCGTGCTAGGACAGTCGTTTATGCACCATTTTAAAGCATTAAAATTGCCATTTGTTTTGGTATATAATTTATTGCACAATGTATTTTTAGAAAACGGCCACGGTTGTGAATAACTTTGACAGTTTTCATGCTATGACAGTCATTTATGCATAATTTTAAAGCATTACAGTTGCACTTATTTTGGTGTATAATTTGTGGCATAATGAATTTTTACAAAAGTTGGATAGGATCGGTATATTTATAGGTACAGGTTTAAAAATGCGGTAATTCAAGGCTCCTATATGGTTGCAAATAACTTTTATAGTTTTCATGTTATAACAGTCGTTATATATCTTTTTATTGCATTATAGTTGCCATTTGTTTTGGTATATAATTTATTGCATAATATATTTTTAGAAAATTGCCAATTGGATAGATCGGTAGAATTATTTTCACAGCTTTAAAAAGGACGGTAATTTGAGGTTCCGATATGGTTGCAAATAACATTGACAGTTTTCATGCTATGACAGTCATTTATGCTTCATTTTAAAGCATTATGATTGCACTTTAATATGGTATATAATTTGTAGCATAATGTGTGTTTTTACTAATTGGTGAATTTGATAGATCGGTAGAATTATTGTTCTATGTTTAATAAAAGCAGTAATCTTAGGTTCCGATATGGTTGCAATTAACTTTGGCAGTTTTCGTGCTAGGACAGTCGTTTATGCACCATTTTAAAGCATTAAAATTGCCATTTGTTTTGGTATATAATTTATTGCATAATGTATTTTAAGAAAATGGCCAATTGGATATATCGGTAGAATTATTTTCCCAGGTTTAAAAAGGCGGTAATTTGAGGTTCCGATATGGTTGTGAATAACATTGACAGTTTTCATGCTATGACAGTCATTTATGCATCATTTTAAAGCATTATGATTGCACTTTAATATGGTATATAATTTGTAGCATAATGTGTGTTTTTACAAATTGGTCAATTTGATAGATCGGTAGAATTATTGTTCTATGTTTAATAAAAGCAGTAATCTGAGGTTCCGATATGGTTGCAATTAACTTTGGCAGTTTTCGTGCTAGGACACTAGTTTATGCACCATTTTAAAGCATTAAAATTGCCATTTGTTTTGGTATATAATTTATTGCATAATGTATTTTAAGAAAATGGCCAATTGGATAGATCGGTAGAATTATTTTCCCAGGTTTAAAAAGGCGGTAATTTGAGGTTCCGATATTGTTGTGAATAACTTTGACAGTTTTCATGCTATGACAGTCATTTATGCATCAGTTTAGAGCATTATGATTGCACTTTAATTTGGTATATCATTTGTGGCATAATGTGTTCGTCTAAAAATGGTCAATTTGATGGATCGGTAGAATTATTGTTCTATGTTTAAAAACGCGGTAATTTGAGGTTCCGATATGGTTGCAAATAACTTTGACAGTTTTCATGCTAGGGCATTAGTTTACGCATCATTTTAAAGCATTACAGTTGCACTTTATTTTGGTGTATAATTTGTGGCATAATGAATATTTACAAAAATTGGATAGATCGGTATATTCATTGGTACAGGTTCAAAAACGCGGTAATTTAAGGCTCCGATATGGTTGCAAATAACTTTTATAGTTTTCATGTTATAACAGTCGTTTATATATGTTTTTATTGCATTATAGTTGCCATTTGCTTTGGTATATAATTTATTCCATAATATATTTTTGGAAAATGGCCAATTGGATAGATCGGTAGAATTATTTTCACAGCTTTAAAAACGCGGTAGTTTGAGGTTCCGATATGGCTGCAAATAACATTGACAGTTTTCACGCTATGACAGTCATTTATGCATCATTTTAAAGCATTATGATTGCACTTTAATATGGTACATCATTTGTAGCATAATGTGTATTTTTACAAATTGGTCAATTTGATAGATCGGTAGAATTATTGTTCTATGTTTAATAAACGCAGTAATCTGAGGTTCCGATATGGTTGCAATTAACTTTGGCAGTTTTCGTGCTAGGACAGTCGTTTATGCACCATTTTAAAGCATTAAAATTGCCATTTGTTTTGGTATATAATTTATTGCACAATGTATTTTTAGTAAATGGCCAATTGGATAGATCGGTAGAATTATTTTCCCAGGTTTAAAAAGGCGGTAATTTGAGGTTCCGATATGGTTGTGAATAACTTTGACAGTTTTCATGCTATGACAGTCATTTATGCATCATTTTAAAGCATTATGATTGCACTTTAATATGGTATATAATTTGTAGCATAATGTGTGTTTTACAAATTGGTCGATTTGATAGATCGGTAGAATTATTGTTCTATGTTTAATAAAAGCAGTAATCTGAGGTTCCGATATGGTTGCAATTAACTTTGGCAGTTTTCGTGCTAGGACAGTAGTTTATGCACCATTTTAAAGCATTAAAATTGCCATTTGTTTTGGTATATAATTTATTGCATAATGTATTTTAAGAAAATGGCCAATTGGATAGATCGGTAGAATTATTTTCCCAGGTTTAAAAAGGCGGTAATTTGAGGTTCCGATATTGTTGTGAATAACTTGACAGTTTTCATGCTATGACAGTCATTTATGCATCAGTTTAGAGCATTATGATTGCACTTTAATTTGGTATATCATTTGTGGCATAATGTGTTCGTCTAAAAAATGGTCAATTTGATGGATCGGTAGAATTATTGTTCTATGTTTAAAAACGCGGTAATTTGAGGTTCCGATATGGTTGCAAATAACTTTGACAGTTTTCATGCTAGGGCATTAGTTTACGCATCATTTTAAAGCATTACAGTTGCACTTTATTTTGGTGTATAACTTGTGGCATAATGAATTTTTACAGAAATTGGATAGATCGGTATATTTATTGGTACAGGTTTAAAAATGCGGTAATTTAAGGCCCCGATATGGTTGCAAATAACTTTTATAGTTTTCATGTTATAACAGTCGTTTATATATCTTTTATTGCATTATAGTTGCCATTTGTTTTGGTATATAATTTATTGCATAATGTATTTTTAGAAGATGGCCAATTGGATAGATCGATAGAATTATTTTCCCAGGTTTAAAAAGGCGGTAATTTGAGGTTCCGATATGGTTGTGAATTACTTTGACAGTTTTCATGCTATGACAGTCATTTATGCATCAGTTTAGAGCATTATGATTGCACTTTAATTTGGTATATCATTTGTGGCATAATGTCTTCGTCTAAAAAATGGTCAATTTGATGGATCGGTAGAATTATTGTTCTATGTTTAAAAAGGCGGTAATTTGAGGTTTCGATATGGTTGCAAATAACTTTGACAGTTTTCATGCTAGGGCATTAGTTTACGCATCAGTTTAAAGCATTACAGTTGCACTTTATTTTGGTGTATAATTTGTGGCATAATGAATATTTACAAAAATTGGATAGATCGGTATATTCATTGGTACAGGTTCAAAAACGCGGTAATTTAAGGCTCCGATATGGTTGCAAATAACTTTTATAGTTTTCATGTTATAACAGTCGTTTATATATGTTTTTATTGCATTATAGTTGCCATTTGCTTTGGTATATAATTTATTCCATAATATATTTTTGGAAAATGGCCAATTGGATAGATCGGTAGAATTATTTTCACAGCTTTAAAAACGCGGTAGTTTGAGGTTCCGATATGGCTGCAAATAACATTGACAGTTTTCACGCTATGACAGTCATTTATGCATCATTTTAAAGCATTATGATTGCACTTTAATATGGTACATCATTTGTAGCATAATGTGTATTTTTACAAATTGGTCAATTTGATAGATCGGTAGAATTATTGTTCTATGTTTAATAAACGCAGTAATCTGAGGTTCCGATATGGTTGCAATTAACTTTGGCAGTTTTCGTGCTAGGACAGTCGTTTATGCACCATTTTAAAGCATTAAAATTGCCATTTGTTTTGGTATATAATTTATTGCACAATGTATTTTTAGTAAATGGCCAATTGGATAGATCGGTAGAATTATTTTCCCAGGTTTAAAAAGGCGGTAATTTGAGGTTCCGATATGGTTGTGAATAACTTTGACAGTTTTCATGCTATGACAGTCATTTATGCATCATTTAAAGCATTATGATTGCACTTTAATTTGGTATATCACTTGTGGCACAATGTGTTCGTCTAAAAAATGGTCAATTTGAAGGATCTGTAGAATTATTGTTCTATGTTTAAAAACGCGGTAATTTGAGGTTCCGATATGGTTGCAAAAAACTTTGACAGTTTTCATGCTAGGGCAATAGTTTATGCATCATTTTAAAGCATTACAGTTGCACTTTATTTTGGTGTATAATTTGTGGCATAATGAATTTTTACAAAAGTTGGATAGATCGGTATATTTATTGGTACAGGTTTAAAAATGCGGTAATTCAAGGCTCCGATATGGTTGCAAATAACTTTTATAGTTTTCATGTTATAACAGTCGTTTATATATCTTTTTATTGCATTATAGTTGCCATTTGTTTTGGTATATAATTTATTGCATAATATATTTTTAGAAAATGGCCAATTGGATAGATCGGTAGAATTATTTTAACAGCTTTGAAAACGCGGTAGTTTGAGGTTCCGATATGGCTGCAAATAACATTGACAGTTTTCACGCTATGACAGTCATTTATGCATCATTTTAAAGCATTATGATTGCACTTTAATATGGTATATCATTTGTAGCATAATGTGTATTTTTACAAATTGGTCAATTTGATAGATCGGTAGAATTATTGTTCTATGTTTAATAAACGCAGTAATCTGAGGTTCCGATATGGTTGCAATTAACTTTGGCAGTTTTCGTGCTAGGACAGTCGTTTACACACCATTTTAAAGCATTAAAATTGCCATTTGTTTTGGTATATAATTTATTGCATAGTGTATTTTTAGAAAATGGCCAATTGGATAGATCGGTAGAATTATTTTCCCAGGTTTAAAAAGGCGGTAATTTGAGGTTCCGATATGGTTGTGAATTACTTTGACAGTTTTCATGCTATGACAGTCATTTATGCATCATTTTAAAGCATTATGATTGCACTTTAATTTGGTATATCATTTGTGGAACAATGTGTTCGTCTAAAAAATGGTCAATTTGAAGGATCGGTAGAATTATTGTTCTATGTTTAAAAATGCGGTAATTTGAGGTTCCGATATGGTTGCAAATAACTTTGACAGTTTTCATGCTAGGGCAATAGTTTATGCATCATTTTAAAGCATTACAGTTGCACTTTATTTTGGTGTATAATTTGTGGCATAATGAATTTTTACAAAAGTTGGATAGATCGGTATATTTATTGGTACAGGTTTAAAAATGCGGTAATTCAAGGCTCCGATATGGTTGCAAATAACTTTTATAGTTTTCATGTTATAACAGTCGTTTATATATCTTTTATTGCATTATAGTTGCCATTTATTTTGGTATATAATTTATTGCATAATATATTTTTAGAAAATTGGCCAATTGGATAGATCGGTAGAATTATTTCACAGCTTTAAAACGCGGTAGTTTGAGGTTCCGATATGGCTGCAAATAACATTGACAGTTTTCATGCTATGACAGTCATTTATGCATCATTTTAAAGCATTATGATTGCACTTTAATATGGTATATAATTTGTAGCATAATGTGTGTTTTTACTAATTAGGTCAATTTGATAGATCGGTAGAATTATTGTTCTATGTTTAATAAACGCAGGTAATCTGAGGTTCCGATATGGCTGCAATTACTTTGGCAGTTTTCGTGCTAGACAGTCGTTTATGCACCATTATAAAGCATTAAAATTGCCATTTGTTTTGGTATATAATTTATTGCATAGTGTATTTTTAGAAAATGGCCAATTGGATAGATCGGTAGAATTATTTTCCCAGGTTTAAAAAGGCGGTAATTTGAGGTTCCGATATGGTTGTGAATTACTTTGACAGTTTTCATGCTATGACAGTCATTTATGCATCATTTTAAAGCATTATGATTGCACTTTAATTTGGTATATCATTTGTGGCATAATGTGTTCGTCTAAAAAATGGTCAATTTGATGGATCGGTAGAATTATTGGTTGCAAATAACTTTATAGTTTTCATGTTATAACAGTCGTTTATATATCTTTTTATTGCATTATAGTTGCCATTTGCTTTGGTATATAATTTATTCCATAATATATTTTTGGAAAATGGCCAATTGGATAGATCGGTAGAATTATTTTCACAGCTTTAAAAACGCGGTAGTTTGAAGTTCCGATATGGCTGCAAATAAACATTGACAGTTTTCACGCTATGACAGTCATTTATGCTTCATTTTAAAGCATTATGATTGCACTTTAATATGGTATATCATTTGTAGCATAATGGGTATTTTTACAAATTGGTCAATTTGATAGATCGGTAGAATTATTGTTCTATGTTTAATAAACGCAGTAATCTGAGGTTCCGATATGGTTGCAATTAACTTTGGCAGTTTTCGTGCTAGGACAGTCGTTTATGCACCATTTTAAAGCATTAAAATTGCCATTTGTTTTGGTATATAATTTATTGCATAATGTATTTTTAGAAAACGGCCAATTGGATAAATCGGTATAATTATTTTCCCAGGTTTAAAAACGCGGTAATTTGAGGTTCCGATATGGTTGTGAATAACTTTGACAGTTTTCATGCTATGACAGTCATTTATGCATCATTTTAAAGCATTACAGTTGCACTTTGTTTTTGTGTATAATTTGTGGCATAATGAATTTTTACAAAAATTGGATAGATCGGTATATTGGTACAGGTTTAAAAATGCGGTAATTTAAGGCCCCGATATGGTTGCAAATAACTTTTATAGTTTTCATGTTATAACAGTCGTTTATACATCTTTTTATTGCATTTTAGTTGCCATTTGTTTTGGTATATAATTAATTGCATAATGTATTTTTAGAAGATGGCCAATTGGATAGATCGATAGAATTATTTTCCCAGGTTTAAAAAGGCGGTAATTTGAGGTTCCGATATGGTTGTGAATTACTTTGACAGTTTTTCATGCTATGACAGTCATTTATGCATCAGTTTAGAGCATTATGATTGCACTTTAATTTGGTATATCATTTGTGGCATAATGTGTTCGTCTAAAAAATGGTCAATTTGATGGATCGGTAGAATTATTGTTCTATGTTTAAAAACGCGGTAATTTGAGGTTCCGATATGGTTGCAAATAACTTTGACAGTTTTCATGCTAGGGCATTAGTTTACGCATCATTTTAAAGCATTACAGTTGCACTTTATTTTGGTGTATAATTTGTGGCATAATGAATTTTTACAAAAATTGGATAGAACGGTATATTTATTGGTACAGGTTCAAAAATGCGGTAATTTAAGGCTCCGGTATGGTTGCAAATAACTTTTATAGTTTTCATGTTATAACAGTCGTTTATATATCTTTTTATTGCATTATAGTTGCCATTTGCTTTGGTATATAATTTACTCCATAATATATTTTTGGAAAATGGCCAATTGGATAGATCGGTAGAATTATTTTCACAGCTTTAAAAACGCGGTAATTTGAGGTTCCGATATGGTTGCAAATAACATTGACAGTTTTCACGCTATGACAGTCATTTATGCATCATTTTAAAGCATTATGATTGCACTTTAATATGGTATATCATTTGTAGCATAATGGGTATTTTTACAAATTGGTCAATTTGATAGATCGGTAGAATTATTGTTCTATGTTTAAATAACGCAGTAATCTGAGGTTCCGATATGGTTGCAATTAACTTTGGCAGTTTTCGTGCTAGGACAGTCGTTTATGCACCATTTAAAGCATTAAAATTGCCATTTGTTTTGGTATATAATTTATTGCATAATGTATTTTAAGAAAATGGCCAATTGGATAGATCGGTAGAATTATTTTCCCAGGTTTAAAAACGCGGTAATTTGAGGTTCCGATATGGTTGTGAATAACTTTGACAGTTTTCATGCTATGACAGTCATTTATGCATCAGTTTAGAGCATTATGATTGCACTTTAATTTGGTATATCATTTGTGGCATAATGTGTTCGTCTAAAAAATGGTCAATTTGATGGATCGGTAGAATTATTGTTCTATGTTTAAAAACGCGGTAATTTGAGGTTCCGATATGGTTGCAAATAACATTGACAGTTTTCATGCTAGGGCAATAGTTTATGCATCATTTTAAAGCATTACAGTTGCACTTTATTTTGGTGTATAATTTGTGGCATAATGAATTTTTACAAAAGTTGGATAGATCGGTATATTTATTGGTACTGGTTTAAAAATGCGGTAATTCAAGGCTCCGATATGGTTGCAAATAACTTTTATAGTTTTCATGTTATAACAGTCGTTTATATATCTTTTTATTGCATTATAGTTGCCATTTGTTTTGGTATATAATTTATTGCATAATATATTTTTAGAAAATTGCCAATTGGATAGATCGGTAGAATTATTTTCACAGCTTTAAAAAGGCGGTAATTTGAGGTTCCGATATGGTTGCAAATAACATTGACAGTTTTCATGCTATGACAGTCCATTTATGCATCATTTTAAAGCATTATGATTGCACTTTAATTTGGTATATCATTTGTGGAACAATGTGTTCGTCTAAAAAATGGTCAATTTGAAGGATCGGTAGAATTATTGTTCAATGTTTAAAAAGGCGGTAATTTGAGGTTCCGATATGGTTGCAAATAACTTTGACAGTTTTCATGCTAGGGCAATAGTTTATGCATCATTTTAAAGCATTACAGTTGCACTTTATTTGGTGTATAATTTGTGGCATAATGAATTTTTACAAAAGTTGGATAGATCGGTATATTTATTGGTACAGGTTTAAAAATGCGGTAATTCAAGGCTCCGATATGGTTGCAAATAACTTTATAGTTTTCATGTTATAACAGTCGTTTATATATCTTTTATTGCATTATAGTTGCCATTTGTTTTGGTATATAATTTATTGCATAATATATTTTTAGAAAATTGCCAATTGGATAGATCGGTAGAATTATTTTCACAGCTTTAAAAAGGCGGTAATTTTGAGGTTCCGATATGGTTGCAGATAACATTGACAGTTTTCATGCTATGCAGTCATTTATGCTTCATTTTAAAGCATTATGATTGCACTTTAATATGGTATATAATTTTGTAGCATAATGTGTGTTTTTACTAATTGGTGAATTTGATAGATCGGTAGAATTATTGTTCTATGTTTAATGAACGCGGTAATCTGAGGTTCCGATATGGCGGCAATTAACTTTGGCAGTTTTCGTGCTAGACAGTCGTTTATGCAACCATTTTAAAGCATTAAAAATTGCCAATTGTTTTGGTATATAATTTATTGCATAATGTATTTTTAGAAAACGGGCCAATTGGATAAATCGGTAGAATTATTTTTCCCAGGTTTAAAAACGGCGGTAATTTGAGGTTCCGAGATGGCTTGTGAATAACTTTGACAATTTTTCATGCTATGACAGTCATTTATGCATCATTTTAAAAGCATTATGATTGCACTTTAATTTGGTATATCATTTGTGGCACAATATTTTCGTCTAAAAAATGGACAATTTGAAGGATCGGTAGAATTTTTGTTCTATGTTTAAAAACGCGGTAATTTGAGGTTCCGATTTGGCTATGACAGTTTTCATGCTATGACAGTCATTTATGCATCAGTTTAGAGCATTATGATTGCACTGGTTGCAAAAAACTTTTGACAGTTTTCATGCTAGGGCAATAATTTATGCATCATTTAGAGCATTAAATTGCCACTTTATTTTGGTGTATAATTTGTGGCATAATGAATTTTTACAAAAGTTGGATAGTCGGTATATTTATTGGTACAGGTTTAAAAATGCGGTAATCAAGGCTCCGATATGGTTGCAAATAACTTTTATAGTTTTCATGTTATAACAGTCGTTTATATATCTTTTTATTGCTTATAGTTGCCATTTGTTTTGGTAATAATTTATTGCATAATATATGTTTAGAAAATGGCCAATTGGATGTTATGCATCATTTTAAAGCCTACAGTTGCACTTTATTTTGGTGTATAATTTGTGGCATAATTGAATTTTTACAAAAGTTGGATAGAATCGGTATATTTATTGGTACAGGTTTAAAAATGGCGGTAATTAAGGCTCCGATATGGTTGCAAATAACTTTTATAGTTTTCATGTTATAACAGTCGTTTATATATCTTTTTATTGCATTATAGTTGCCATTTGCTTTTGGGTATATAATGTATTGCCATAATATATTTTTAGGAAAATGGCCAATTGGATAGATCGGTAGAATTATTTTCACAGCTTTTAAAAACGCGGTAATTTGAGGTTCCGATATGGCTGCAAATAACATTGACAGTTTTCACTGCTATGACAGTCATTTATGCATCATTTTAAAGCATTATGATTGCACTTTAATATGGTATATCATTTGTAGCATAATGTTGTTTTTACAAATTGGTCAATTTGATAGATCGGTAGAATTATTGTTCTATGTTTAATAAACGCAGTAAATCTGAGGTTCCGATATGGTTGCAATTAACTTTGGCAGTTTTCGTGCTAGGACAGTCGTTTATGCACCATTTTAAAAGCATTAAAATTGCCATTTGTTTTGGTATATAATTTATTGCATAATGTATTTTTAGAAAATGGCCAATTGGATAGATCGGTAGAATTATTTTCCCAGGTTTAAAAAGGCGGTAATTTGAGGTTCCGATATGGTTGTGAATAACTTTGACAGTTTTCATGCTATGACAGTCATTTATGCATCATTTTAAAGCATTATGATTGCACTTTAATTTGGTATATCATTTGTGGCCAATGTGTTCGTCTAAAAAATGGTCAATTTGAAGGATCGGTAGAATTATTGTTCTATGTTTAAAAAACGCGGTAATTTGAGGTTCCGATATGGTTGCAAATAACTTTGACAGTTTTCATGCTAGGGCAATAGTTTATGCATCATTTTAAAGGCATTACAGTTGCACTTTATTTTGGTGTATAATTTGTGGCATAATGAATTTTTACAAAAGTTGGATAGATCGGTATATTATTGGTACAGGTTTAAAAATGCGGTAATTCAAGGCTCCGATATGGTTGCAAATAACTTTTATAGTTTTCATGTTATAACAGTCGTTTATATATCTTTTTATTGCATTATAGTTGCCATTTGTTTTGGTATATAATTTATTGCATAATATATTTTTAGAAAATGGCCAATTGGATAGATCGGTAGAATTATTTTCACAGCTTAAAAAGGCGGTAATTTGAGGTTCCGATATGGTTGCAAATAACATTGACAGTTTTCATGCTATGACAGTCATTTATGCTTCATTTAAAGCATTATGATTGCACTTTAATATGGTATATAATTTGTAGCATAATGTGTGTTTTTACTAATTGGTTGATTTGATAGATCGGTAGAATTATTGTTCTATGTTTAATAAACGCGGTAAATCTGAGTTCCGATATGGCTTGCAATTACTTTGGCAGTTTTCGTGCTAGACAGTCGTTTTGCACCATTTTAAGCATTAAAATTGCCATTTGTTTTGGTATATAATTTATTGCATAATGTATTTTTAGAAGATGGCCAATTGGATAGATCGATAGAATTATTTTCCCAGGTTTAAAAAGGCGGTAATTGAGGTTCCGATATGGTTGTGATTACTTTGACAGTTTTCATGCTATGACAGTCATTTATCCATCAGTTTAGAGCACTATGATTGCACTTTAATTGTATATCATTTTGGGCATAATGTGTTCGTCTAAAAATGGTCAATTTGATGGATCGGTAGAATTATTGGTTGCAAATAACTTTTATAGTTTTCATGTTATAACAGTCGTTTATATATCTTTTTATTGCATTATAGTTGCCATTTGCTTTGGTATATAATTTATTCCATAATATTTTTGGAAATGGCCAATTGGATAGATCGGTAGAATTATTTTCACAGCTTTAAAAACGCGTAGTTTGAAGTTCCGATATGGCTGCAAATAACATTGACAGTTTTCACGCTATGACAGTCTTTATGCTTCATTTTAAAGCATTATGATTGCACTTTAATATGGTATATCATTTGTAGCATAATGGGTATTTTTACAAATTGGTCAATTTGATAGATCGTAGAATTATTGTTCTATGTTTAATAAACGCAGTAATCTGAGGTTCCGATATGGTTGCAATTAACTTTGGCAGTTTTCGTGCTAGGACAGTCGTTTATGCACCATTTTAAAGCATTAAAATTGCCATTGTTTTGGTATATATTTATTGCATAATGTATTTTAGAAAACGGCCAATTGGATAAATCGGTATAATTATTTCCCAGGTTTAAAAACGCGGTAATTTGAGGTTCCGATATGGTTGTGAATAACTTTGACAGTTTTCATGCTATGACAGTCATTTATGCATCTTTTTAAAAGCATTACAGTTGCACTTTGTTTTGTGTATAATTTGTGGCATAATGAATTTTACAAAAATGGATAGATCGGTATATTGGTACAGTTTAAAAATGCGTAATTTAAGGCCCCGATATGGTTGCA